>NW_026783114.1:0-70096 GCF_031769215.1 Ylistrum balloti | reverse complement strand
AACGCAAACAAAGCGCCGTGTTCAATTTGTTATTAGAATCGGAACATCGAAATTTCGGAAAGTTACTTTTTTTACGTATAGGTACACAAATAACACAGTTGTATCACTAAGGAAGTCTATCTAATCCATTTCTGGTGCTTTAGAAACGTTTTAAAATGCTGTTATGTGTGCATTAAAATAATCAATGACATACAATACACGTATTTTCGTCAGTTCATTAGATATAAACTAAGCATGTATACTAGAATTTAGCTCATTTGCGGAAAGTACGCAAAATTGAATCATGCCAGCAACAAGCCAAGTGCCTCGAAGGTATAAAGAGATATATATGAGATACATTAATCAGGCCCTATAAAACATTAACAGATGAGGAGAACTGATATTAAAGAGGTAGGCATATATTGAATGATTTCTATCCTATTCTTAATGAACGTATCAAAGGATGTATGTTACCTTTGGCAATTAAATTTACCACATAATAAGGCATACTTTTCATTTTAACTGCATGTTCGTATGATTTATATTTGTTTTAACAAGCTCTTATTATTATCTATCCACTAAAGATGTAAATTTGCTAGTAATTATAATTTATTAATAGGAAGAATTTTTAAACAACAAATACTAGTACTGTAAGTTTTGATGGCACAAATATGAGCACGGACATTAGATGTGCTAGATGTGATGCTGGTTATGCTGTAATGTTTCACAATATCAAGAGTTTAAACACCAATTAAAACAGAAACAAACATAAGAGTTATAAGGATAAAAATGCATTAATGACTTATTAAGTTTATGTTCCTAGGTATTCGAAGTAGGCATCAAATCGGATGGTTTTGCGCATATACTGTAGATTTGAGCATGAATTCTGTTTTGATCCTGAGGCAAAATTCGAGCCTGAAAACGACAAAATCCATTATCTAATTTTTATTTAATGCACATTCAACAATTGATGACATAGAAGCTTCGCTAACTTTCCATTGCAGTTAAAGTAAGGCCAGGATGTAGGTCGTGGTATAGGAAATGTCTTTACATGTCCCTCTGATAATTTGGCTAATTTATCACAAACATATATTCCTTATTTACAGACTAGAAATGTATTATGTCTATCTCTAAATGGCAAAGGTATCTGTTCACCAGTGTAGATCGAGAAAACAACGGAGAACGCTTTGATATGTGACAGAAGGCTTATCCTAGGTTGTCAGTATGTTTCTTTCAAATGGAGATTGGGCTTTACGTATCGTTGTGTATAGCATTATCCAGTAAATGTGACATGTGATTTTATTTAGTTGTAGTGATTTTGTAATTTAAGTTGACCAATGGGTTGTGAATACCACCTTCTGTAACGGAATATCATCTTTATATTCATTCTGTCGTTATCAACAAACTTACGAAGAAAAGTGCATCAGAATAGATCAAAGTGATTATCGTCATCCTACTGTCCACAATGACACCCATGAACGTGTCGCTTGATAAATTTCTCTAATGTCGATAATGATAATCTGTCTTAACAGGAAAGATGGCCGACGTCTTTGAGCTAGCGTCAAAGTACATCAGAATATATGGTTGGTAATCGAAATTATTCAATTAAGAACATGATGGTTAGTAAAGGATTCATAACCTTACAAATAATTAAAATTGATTCCAATTAACTAAGTGGAACTTTTATGAAATGCGTTGTCCAAAGTCTAAACATAACTTTGTAAAACTATATACCTGTTTCACATTTTGCCATGACAGGTAGATGATGTAACGCGTCTATTTTTGAAAGGGCATTACTTGATCAAAGTGAGGCTATAACACCAGGATGACGTAGTTGATTTTAAGCTAAATAGGTTGTCATAAGTCTCAGTGTAAATCTTTCTTTTCTTCATACCTTGCCCTAATTTTACTGAATTTGAGTTTCAATTATGATTATTTCGCCATGCTGGAATTTTTCGATGTTTTTATGCCTGTCATATGTTGTCCGTTTACTTTTCATATTTTTAGCTGCTTCTCTAGCGAACCCCTAAGCCAATTCAAATCCAATAAGGTCACTGGTATTAATATCTGATGAAGCAAAATTTGTGTTCCTCATCCTCTGGAGTTCACGGGTACAGTCGAACCCACTTAATTTGAACTTGGTTATATTGAAAACCTGGTTAATTCGAATAAAAAAACAATCCCCGTCAAAATGTCTTCTCTGATTTAGTAGTTTCACTTCGTTAAATGATATCGCAAAATTCATTCGATCATTTTAGTGTCCATATTTCTTCTGTGACGTCTTTCTTTGACGTTGTGCGTTATTATTTGGTAAAGTACTCTCTAAATTCTGACGTGATTTTCAACTTTAACGAAAAAACAAAGTGGACGCCATGACGCCATATTTGATTTGTCCCCTAACGTCAATTTCTCTATAATGACGTGACATTTGAAATGATCTTTGGATGTGTTATGTAGAATTGAAAATAAATGGCACCTCTTATGGGACATTTTTGTGTAAAACGTCAACTTCCGGTATTCAGTAGGGCGTCAAAGTTCAAAAGGACCAAAATACCAGAAACTTCTTCTACGTATGGAAAGCTCTAGACATTCGACATTCACACATATAATGATAAGGTAATGGCCTATTAAGTCTGTTAATATGAATGCCTGGGCCTAATTTCAAGGTCACAAGGGTCAATTATATTAATATCAATATATGACGTTTTCTTACATTTTAAGAGGAAAACAGTTACGTGATTTGATTAAGAACCTTCCACGGAGACTTGCTTTTGATTGGTCAAATTCCAATGTAGGGTACCAACGTATACGAAACTTCTCAAGTTTGGACAGACCTAGAAACATGATATTGAAGACATATAGAGTTAATATAATTGTCTCTAGCTGTTAATATGGATGACCTTGACTCACTTTCAAGGTCACGAAGGTCAATTATATCAGTAGCGTTAAATGACATTTTTGCCAGTTCCGAACAGCAATGACAAAATTAGGTAATTTTCCTTCTGTTGACACTTGCAATCGTCTGTTATTATCAGGAAATTTTGGAGGAATTAAACTTTTCCGTTAGGTGTCAAAGTTTTCATTAAATGATATTTGAACAACCAAACTTTTAGAATCTTCTTGAGTTCTGTGAAGCCAGAAGACCTGATATTTCACATTTATAGCATGTTGACATAACGGTGAATCGAGTTTGATTATATGAATTACCTTTACCAACTTTCAAGATCACAAGTGTCAATTATGGAAAACATTCCTAAGAATTCAATTGATAACAATAAGTCATGTTTTCCAAAAATTCAACTTCTGGGTTTTTTTGGTGCATTTCAAAATTAACGTTATACAGAATTATTTTGGAAAACAGTACAATCAGTGCTTTGATCTCTTACTATTGAAGATTCTTTTTGTACTTTGATTTCATACAGATTGCCAGTGTATTGCAGGCATTGACATTAATTATAGGCAAAATTAGGTGTAAAGCCCGTTATATGTATATATATTTATATATTGCTAAATACGTGCCTTTTTCATGCTATGTGCACGACTTGTGTTGAAGTGTAATTATCAATATATATTAGTATTACATAGAGTATTCAATTTAAACATATATCAGCATTACCGTTATCCTTTGCAGACACTTATTGGAGCATGTCAGCTGAACGGTTGTCCGGAATCCGCCTGTGTTAGCTTGAGGGAAGGAGGGCACAAATGTGTCATCGACAGAGGTAACACATTTCATATAACATAATAAGGGTTACATTTGTTAATAAGAACCAGGTTAACATGTTAAGAACATAAAATTGATAATTTGATGTAAATCTAATTAGCACTCATTTCGCATTTTTCAAAAAAATGTATTTAGTTTTGTTATTCCCTCGTTTCATACCGAAGTAAAACAGTTTATCTAATTTCAGTCCACTTCGGATTGTTTTTCATTCTTGTGATCCTTTGATAAATGATTTTAAAAATCTCCTTCTTTACAACATTCGTGACTCTGATGATATTCTTCAGTTGTATCTCAGAGCCAACAATCTAGTGTAACCTTTGTTGACATTGAGGGATTGAGTTTTGGACTGTTTCGAGATACCAAAAAGGAATTCAGAGCAAAAGAGACATGTGAGCTGTATAATGGACGACTGGCCGTTTTAAACACGCCCAGGAAATTAGCAATTCTGGCTGCGTCACTACTGCATGTCGATGGTATAGGGCAAACATTACATTTTTTTCTTATCTTAAGCACGTGTCTAAAACAACATGGGGTTTCTTTGTCCAGTACATCTTGTTCCTCCACCACCCCCTCTCCCAAAACAAATCTTGCAAAAAGAAATCAATTATTGAATATTGAATTTTTGCATGTCGTTTTCGATTTCATTTTGTATGAAGGCTATTGCTACATTAGCATATTGTGGCAGTGTCACTTATCTTGTAAATTTCAGTCCTTATTTTAGAAATATCATCCTTTAACATGCCATTGATGTTTGTCAAATGTTTCAATAAATTTTTTGGTAAATATATAATATGTTGCCATCTGCAAGATCCAATATTGTCTATCACAGAAATAGGTAGTTCACTTCACGATTACTAGTTCATGTCTTTTTGTTTAGAGGAACAAACAAACTCAGTTCAATTGGTTTCGTAACACTCTAAGTCTTCCAATACTTGTTTTATCACTCAGATTTCATTATTTTGCATTAATGATTGACAACTTCCACACAACACGTTTCTTCTTGTTGCCCACCGTCACCACATTTCGTTTTCTTTGCAACCATATGTTTGAAGCAATTGTTGTGCCCATTGAGGTATCTTTTAACCCGAATTTGTTTTCGGCGACATTCGTAAATTATTTTTCTGCCATATTTCACAATTGTAGTAAGTAACCTGTTCACTACACTATCCATGTCTAGACGTCCGTTGTCGATTATGAGTAAGTCCAGTTTGAAATATTGCTTGGTTGTATACTAAAAGGCGAAGTCTTCGCTTTTATATAACTTTAAGCACTCCTACTACTACCTTGCAGACGTCACTGAACGAATGTAGACTAAAACAGTGGAGAAATTGCTTGGCTTAATTTTTAATGTGCATTGTATTGCTATAAAAGTGTTAAGATATTATCGGCATACTTAAAATACAATTCAAATATATGCAGATTCGGACCAAATAAACGACCCGTACAACGTCAACTGGACGAATATATATGTAGTCTGTATACAATGATATTGATTACGTATTATCACGATTGAACCATTACAATTGAATATGATAATGTTTACCATTTCTTACACTCTATTGTGTTGTTGTCATGTTTTAGTTTCAAAAGTTTCTAATACGTTACTCATTCATCATTATAACATTAATTCTTGTAGTTGCAAATGTGAAATGGTGGGTTGGAGCATACAAAAGTGTTTCGGGGGATGTGAGGTGGACAACTGATGAACTCGTGCCACCAATAATCATACAGGCAAGTTTATTTGATTGCTACACAGTCTATGGAGGGGACACACTTGATGACAGTCTATGCATCGCACTGAGGCCGTTTGTATGTGAAATATAGCTTTACGAACGAACATTACGAGGGAACATTGGTGAGAAACTATATATATTGAATATCTTTGAGAGAAATATCGGCGGAAGGTAGAAACATCTTGTTAAATAAGTTCGGAAATATTCTGTTTCATGTTTTCAAGTGTCTTTTTATAATTTCATTTTAGATTCCTAAAGACACTGCAGTGCTTATTTGTTTCTTCTTATGACTTCAACTCTAATATGGAATAATTCATTTTGATGACAAGAAGTGTTTTTGTCAGCACTGAATGATTCCTTATGGACCCTCATCATCTCTCGCAAATATTAATTGTATACAACGACAGAACATAGCTTTCACACAAACACTTAAACCTATATATTCCATATATACATTAATGTGAATCCTCTTTGCACCAATACCAAGCGACATATACGCCAACAACATACATACACAACACTTGTATACATTTTACCTACGTTCATGTCCTCACCCATTCCCATCTAATATGCACTAAATATATTCTGTCCTACAATCTTAACCTTCAAAATATCCACACAAATCTCCTCCATACCAATGCCCTGGTCACTTATTTACGTTAGGTACATAACTGTTTATCCCCTTACTTCAAAGCATTTTATTTATTCTTTGACAATTCCCTCAATAAACTCACGCTCATTTACCAAAATACATTGCATCATTGTACAAACATAAAACAATTGATATCCTGAATATGTTTACAACGACTCATTTTACATATCATGCATTTTTGTGTGTGGGTTTTTTTTTATTATTATTTTTTATTTTTGATGTTTTTTTTTTGCTTTCGTCGATACCGAAGGTTGCACCATCGTCTTTGAAGAAGCATGTCATAGAGATTTAACAGTTTAGTGGTTACAAGAACGGTTTACTGTGTTATGTTCTTCTATATCTGTCTATAGCGCTGCTCTGATAACTTGGCTGTACAACAATTTATTTAGTATATAAACTATTAAGGTAGCAGAACACAGTTTCTCGGTGTGACCATGGGTGACTTTTTTGCTCAATAGATTATTATAAAGGTTTTTATTAAAAATGAAAAAAAAAATCCTTGCTAAAATTGGTCCTGTCATGTTTAAGTGGACAATGTGGGGTTTTATTTTTTTCAGGATATTATTTTAGCTTTGTGTTGGAGATTATTATTTGGGCAGTCTCGAATCTGTGTCTACGCACCAAAAACTAGCTTTACAGGAAGTGAAATTTTCATAGTGTTTACATGTGGTCATGTTATGAAGAATTTCCGAGTTGGAATTTGCTGAAATGTAAGTACTTTGTTACCATGAGAGTGTTATTGATTGTAAGATAGGTGTTTAGAATTAAATGTCTTCTAGAAAGTTGTAGTGTTAGGTTGGAATTAGCAGTATTTTTGCATTTTTAGCATTTTTCAGTAGATAACCATGACAATCAAATGTCAGAAATCAGAGGAATTTTTTTTTACACAAATTTCATCTCTCTACTGTTAATGTAATTGTTATGTAGTTTATAAATATATATACATGTAATGATGTATTTTTCATAACCAATCTGCTATACCTGTATATCTCAAACATGACAAATAATTTCAGGAAAAATGCAAATTAACTGTTTCCTGCTACCTAATTTGATCAAACTAAAATGACGTTTTCATTCTTTGCAATGTACATGTAAGGATCTTTACATTAAAACGAAAGGAAAAATATTGTTTTACACATAATAGTTTGAAGTGACAGGAAATGTCATAACAATAGTACAAATTAATTAATTAATTATTATTATTTCGGTTTAGAAATATTTCAAAATGCTGTAGTCTGTGTATTAGAAATAACCAGCAACTTAAAATACAGTATTCTCTTACTTCATTTAATTTAAAATATTATGAGTATACTAGAATTCAACTCATTTATGGAATGTACACGAAAATAAAATAACAAAAGTGGCGAAGGGTCTCATAGCTCTCTCGTCCCAGTTGCTCAAGAGTTAACAAGTGGTTCGTGAAAACTTCAAAAACTGAACTAACAATCAACTTTCGTAAATTTTCCTAAATCACAGAAAGACAGAAATGCAAGTACGATATAACATGCAAGTCATACAAAAATGCATATTGCTAATATAATTGAAATTAGGAAAACTTAATCCTACCAATTCCCGGTAGCTCAATGGTTAGTCAGAGTTGACCGGTGGATAGTGAAAAATTCCAATTGTTGTGGCGCCAATGGAAATTAATACTCAACGCCAGTAATGTATGGTATATTCCGGATGGCGGTCAGGATCCGTTTCTTTGTTTGGTAACTAATTACTGTATCCTCCATTAAATGTTGTTACACTACTACGAAAGGTTGTGTTGTGATTTGTGTCACCCTAATAGTGGCGTGGTGGCAGCGTGATCCAATCTCACGCTGAATCATCGGTACACAGATGATAAATCTAACCAGGTAAATTGTATACACACAAAAATCACAGCGTAAAAGAACTTTTACCCTGATCGCAGCCTTACTCAAGTCTTATATGCCTAACAAATATGACCAACAACATTCATAGAGCGCAAAAACAGTGTTGTTTAGGCAAAGTAGAAACTGTCAAATCTTAATCTATACCCTTTTATTAGACCCTAACTTTGCTCCGTTAATCGTTGAAGGCGCTTCTTGGGGGAAAAAATCTAAGGACGCCGCACTAGTGAGCAGAAAGTTAACATGTTAGAGTTAATGCTTGGACAGATAGCCAATTACTGTCCTATCATTTCCAGAAGTACTATCGTCATAAACTAAATTTCATTGAACTCTATTTGGCAAATTTTTCGCCTCCATTTTAGCTTTCAATCAACTTTCCTCGACTGAGCTGCTGTAAAGCTTGAACCCAATGAACGCCCTGAAGACCTGTTTCAATGAATAATAGCCTTCTTTGAATACAATCTATTGTGGCCTGATATGGATATCTCTCACCATGGAAATGACATAACTGAAGAAGAGGAAATGTCTCCTACTGTAGAGAATATTGCTGTTCTAACCTGGTTACGTCTAATTCACACCGACTTACCCCGCTTTGGCAAACAGAAATATGGCACTGAAATACGCAGCCGCACACTCGCTTCAATCAAACCCGAGATCTCACAAGCACTTGGTTCTCTCCTCGATGGAATCCGCTCATGCGATGACGCTAAAACACAAATAGTAGATCTCCTGTGAAATATAAACTTCCAACACGTTCTACTCCTTCTTTCTCTGTCAATGTATACCCAATATGCAAGGAAGCTAATCGTCCTTATGGCCATTTCCTCAGTAAGTGTTCATATTTACAAGTTCAGGATCGTCGCTATTTTTTAAAAGCACGATGTATTCTGGGGACAGGTGACCTTTCCAGTGATGATGACGATGACGTTGATAGTAATCATCAACATCTCCAGGACAATCTGACACACCATGAGCACGTAGGGTACAAATCCGACAATCGCCATACGTTGATGTCTTCTATGATCACCATAAATACGCTTAACTATCGATAGTGGATCAACCGGTAATATGATTCATTCCAACGTCGCGACCAGATAAGGCGCACATGTAAGAAAGACCGCACAATCTGCACATCAGGCAGATGGGATGTCCCCTTTACATGTTGTCTGTGAGACCCATATTACTTTCCATCACAATGGGTATGACTTGTACTTTGAAGGTCTAGTTGTTGACAATATTGACACTGACATTTTAGCTGGCATTCCGTTCATGGAAAAGATTGACGTCTCTATTCAACCTGCACGTCACGAAGTTGTATTAGCTGGTAAGCTGTGTATACATACGGTTTACAATCCTCTTAACAATATCGGAATAGTGTACGCCGTTCACACGATTACCGTATGGCCCGGCGAGTTTATAGAAGTCAAACTCCTTCAGGATATTGCCCCCCCCCCCCCCCAAATGATGATACCCTTTCCTTTCCATTGAACCTCATTACATTAGTGACCCCTGCTCTTGGCCATCTCCTAGCATATCAAGTGTTTGTGGGAACATTTGCATCCCTAACTTTACATCTGAGCCACAAGTTATCAAACGAAATGAACACTTCTGTAGGACACGTATAACGTTCTGTCCTGAAGCATCTGATGATAACCAACCTGTACAAAAGGAGCCCTTCCAATCAACCAATGTTACAAGCTTTTCTAAAAATGTGCGTGTTGACCCTGACAAAATCCTCTCACAGATGAGATGAAATTAAATTTTAAACAGCTTCTACACAAGCTTGAAAAAGTATTCGACCCCACATTTACTGGCTATAAAGGCGCTGCAGGACCTGTAAATGCCCATGTAAATATGGGCACTGTGCAACCATCCCAACGGAAGGGTAGAATTCCACAGTATTCTAAAGAATAATTAGATCTATTGCAGGAAAAATTTGATGAGCAGGAACAACTTGGTGTATTTCGCCGACCAGAAGACTTCTCCGTTAATGTTGAGTATGTCAACCCATCATTTCTCATCAAGAAACCAAGCGGTGATTTCCGGCCGGTAACCGCTGACGTTGGCCGGTATAGTAAACAGCAACCGTCACTTATACCTGATGTTGACTCCACATAACGTCAAAGAAGTTCTGTTCCCCAAACTCATTCCTGTTGATTGCACTGGTTCAAAACACTAGTGTTAACAGAATACAAGCTAATTTGCTTTCTAGAAATAATAATCAGTCCCGGTATAGCCAATAACATTGTCAAGGTGTACTGTACAGGTGGCCAGGTAAATCCAGTAAGACGAGTGAAGTTTTCTCAGTTCACATTTCACAGCGAAAATCTCTCGAATTCACACTTTAATAAAATATTTATAAAAACATATTCATGGTACTGAGATAACAATATAACTACTGATGAACATATTTCAACATCTAGGAATGACAGAAATTGTCTGAAAAATGCAAAGCAAGAAAGCAGTGTGTACACTATTTTGCAGCCATGTTGAATCCCCGGAAATTCAGAAAAAATCTGGCATATGCATATCCTTAGGTTCCCACTCTAATAGTTCACAATACTATGAATTTTGGAAGTACTTTGTTATTCACTTCTATCGTCGAAAACATTTGCTAATGATATGAAATATGTATTATTTTCAAATGGTTAAAATTCTGGTAGCTATGGTAACGTCATTATTCGTGAAAGATGATTTCAAAAGATTTTGAAAGCTTGTATTCCCATGTTGCTAAATATATGAAGGTTGCTTGCTAAAATCTGGACTTGAAAAGGATGAAAGTTCATGTTGAAGCAAAATGACAGGTGAAGTGTCCATAAAATTCCTGGGAGTTAAGGAGTTTATGGTTGCATTTATGAGTTAGTGGTGGGGATTATATTAATAGTAAAACATGTAAACGTTAATTTAGATTTATACTCTACAGCGGGATGATCTATTTCGTATAGGGACCATACTCTATGACGAGAAGGATCTATTTGTTATAGCGGTCACACTCTAGAACGGTAGGGATCTATTGGTTATAGAGGTCACACTCCACAAGGGGAGGAGAGTATTTATAATAGAGGTCACACTCCACAAGGGGAGGAGAGTATTTATAATAGAGGTCACACTCCACAAGAAGAGAGTATTTATAATAGAGGTCACACTCCACAAGGGGAGGAGAGTATTTATAATAGAGGTCACACTCCACAAGGGGAGGAGAGTATTTATAATAGAGGTCACACTCCACAAGGGGAGGAGAGTATTTATAAAAGAGGTCACACTCCACAAGGGGAGGAGAGTATTTATAATAGAGGTCACACTCCACAAGGGGAGGAGAGTATTTATAATAGAGGTCACACTCCACAAGGGAGGAGAGTATTTATAATAGAGGTCACACTCCACAAGGGGAGGAGAGTATTTATAATATAGGTCACCCTGTTCAACAGAATCATTGCATTGGTGATAGAGACCAAACTCTACAGTGGGGGACGCAATAAAATGGGAAATTAGAAAACTCTAAAAAGTCTTATTCCAACTTATAGATGTTTATCTTAACCTAATTAGACTCTTCTTCAAACCGCATACCGTCAATATAAGTTATATGATTTACCTTGTTAAATTTCTCTTTTATTGCTTCGAGTTGTGTTGTTTAATTTATTTGCCGTCTGTGTGTGTTAAAATAAATGTTATGCTGCCTCTTATATGTGTTGTATAGATAACTGAGATAATGCCAGTTATCATTTTATGAATTGACACATTTATATCTCAGAGCTGTATCAAATCAGCTTCCAATTAATTGAAATGTGCATATCTATCGTTCAGTCATCCCATCACGAGCTGCTGATTTACAAGGAGCAAGTAATCATGGTTGAGAAAGGCAGACCTCTGAGGTTTATGAAAAATATCTTATTTGCGGGACTTTTAATATATGTCTTCTTCACTGCTGTCTACTTTACAAATTCATATGTTCAATGGAACACAATGTCAGTGACACAAAGATGCATAACACCTGCAGAGCTATCAAACATTGATAAAAGACCACTTTTCGCATTAGGAATATTTTCAGCAGATAAGCATATTGAATACAGGAGCGCTCATCGGTCGACATGGCTGTCTACTGTAAATCTATTACGAGATACACTTCCTTTCAGAATAAAATATAAATTTCTGTTGGACCAGCAAACAGAGATTGCAATGTTAGAAAACAGCAAATATAACGATAGTCTTTTTCTAAACGTGACTGTGAAGGGACGAGCGGTAAGATTTGGAGAGAAATTATATGTGTGGTATAAGTACGTTCATGAAAAATACACGAATGTGACACTTATTGCAAAATCAGATGATGATACATTTTTTTGTGTCCCACAGATTTTCAAAAGACTTGACGAAATCACAGACATTATACTATGGGTGGACACATGGTCCCAAAGAGAAACTAAGTGCAAAACAGTTTTATATAGACGAAATGGTTGTAGTTGTTGGTAAAAAATTAATAGATAGAATTGTTAAACGCAAGTATTGTACAGATCAGAAAGGATGCAACGCTAGCATTGACTTGATTGATACTAACTTTGCTGATACGTCTTTAGTATCTTGGTTGTCTATTTACAATGATATTGGTTACGTTGCAGATGACAAAATAATTTTTCATATGGGCCGAGGTCATGAAGCAGCGATACTGTTGAACATAAAGCCAGGATTTTGTACAAGGTATATCCTAAACCACAAATCATCCATGGATATGATGAAGCAACTCTATAAATATAACACACCTATAACCTTCTCAAATGTTGGGCCCATTGGTTCTGTAACTGGGTCGTTGTTTTCGGGTGGTATCGTAATAACACTTTTACCAACGTCGATAACGAATAAGTATAAATATTTGGCAATGTTAGACAAAATACCAGAGTGCAATAACTGGGCTGTTGTCACGACAATACATTCCCCGTCAAAAGCTGTTAAAACCATAGCGTCGCTGTCGAATTGGTGCCTAGTTATAGTAGCTGACAATTTGACACCGTTGGAGGGACTTGGATATGATAGGCCCGAAACAGAATAAAATATTTTTCGGTAAAAGAACAAAGCAAGTTATATCCTTTGTTATCAGAGATCATACCAAATAATCATTTTGGAAGAAAAAAACATTGGATATATGTATGCTATCCATCACAAAGCTAAACAAATATGGGACTTCGATGACGATAATAATGGAATGATTAAACTAAACTATTTCAAAATGGAAATACATTTCCATTACGTCACAGTTTATGGAAAATATTCTCCTTAACCCTTATACATATTTCGGAGTGGAGGAAACTTATACCTGGCCAAGAGGATTTCCCCTACAAGATATTAGAAACGAAACCACTAAACCAAAACTATGCAATTCAAGTGATACATTGACTCTTGGCATCGTGTAATCATTAGCCAATAATCAGCCAGACATAGATGCTATTTATAGACTGACACGTGACGTTCCTTTTGACTTTAGAGCAACCAGAAAGTCTCATCTCTCATTAGTATTGCCTAATTATTCCTATGCACCATTCAATGCCGGCGTTTCCTTACCTAGCTTTACCTATCAGTGTAAATGGGCGTGTCAGTGATATTTGGAGAAGCTACATTGTTCAATTCTTTCTTCACAGAAAAGATATCCGTTTGGCCTTTTCGCCACCGTATGTCACACAAGAAAGAAACCCTAATAATATCTTAAAAGATTTTAATGCAGAGTTGGATTTGTACCACAAAGGTAAAGAGTTGGAGGACTTCCTTTCATCGGAAAAATCTGGCAATTTGACAGATATTGTGGAGCTGTATATGTCTTTGTTGTCTGTCTGGTGTTTTGTCAATATATCTCCCTCCCTCTGTCTGTCTGGTCTTGTCTTGTTTTGTCTGTCTGCTATTTTTAACTGTCGACGTATATCTCTATTCTTTTCTTCCTATAACATGACACATGACATTATGGAATATTCACTTCACTTTAAATTCATAAAAACATGTATGATCTTCGGCGTGTAAACTTATTTAAGCAAGGAATATATACGCTGACTAGTATGAATGTGGCTTATTAATATAAAATGTCTATGCATGTTTGGAAAACTGGAAGGAATGATCTTTTTTCTGTACATTATGTAATACTGTCATGTGCGCATGTCCTTTGAAAAAATGAATAAAATATGAGTTATAAAAAAGAAAACTGTCTATAAGTAATTATCTCGATTTCTTTATATCGTTTCATGAATGGAAGGATGCCTCTTATAGAGGGCATAATTGAATTACATCTACATATATATATATATATATCGTCTTATTATTAAAAGGCAACAATTATTAAATTATTTTGAATTTATTTGGGCAACCAAAAATGGTGTCCATTGGATAAATTGTGCATTCAATATTGCATTTTGTATCGAGTTGAGAACTCTCTTCAAATGGTGTTTACATGAATACAATCACAAAGTATATATATAAATATCTTCGTCCTCAAAATCACAAAAACTGCATCTTTTACTCTCTTTGATACCGATTTTATAAAGAAATGTATTTGTACATAATATTCTACGAATGATTTTGAATTGAAAATTCTGCAAAATTACATCATTAGTACATGTTCTTGGTATGAAATAAATTTTATTCCAGTCAATTTCTAAGTTTTGAATATCCTGTGTCCACTTTTCCATTGCTTTTACATTTTCAGAAATTATTGGGGTACAAAATTCTGCATAAAAGATATTTGTTGGTTTGCGAATTAGTCTTTTCCATGTACCTTGAATGGCTGAAATCCAACCATAAAATTCAATTCTTTGTACATGTGGAATATCAAAATGTTCCCCAAACTGCTGATAGGTTAGTCCTTTACCCTCATTATCGAAAAAATCTGAAATATCATTGATACCCTTATCTTGCCATAGCTGGTAATATACTAATTCATTTCCTATTTTAATGTTACTGTTGAACGAAACTGGTTGAGAAAAGTAATATTCTGCAGTGTTTTCCTCTCTGTTGAGAATACGCCATGCCAAAAATACATCTCGTTAGAACGAGTTGAGATTTCTTACTATTTTTATCATGTCATATCTGTTATATGCAAGAACATTAAAGATGCCATATCTTTCTAGATCATCTAGCAATAGCAATATCCAGGGAGAGGTATTTCGGGGATCGAGTAATTTCTTTACCCTTGTTAGTTTCAAAGAATTTATGAAACATTCAATATCTGTCTTTTTCAATCCACCATTTTCATAATTATTTTTTAAAGTAGAACGCTTAGTTTGATCTCTTTTATCGTTCCAGATAAAAATGAAACAAAGACTTTCTTTGATCTTCCAAATTTTTTCAGTGTAGTTTCTTTTTTCTAAATGACAAAAGCATTTGGTACATTTTTCGCCCTCCATATTCCACCTAGCTTTTGCTCTGACCATCAGTCCCCGTACTTTCTCCTCTCGTAGATTAGATTTCTTTTTCCTCTAAAATAACAGCTGTTTCTTGATTTTCATTGATTGCCAAAAGGTCACACTGTAACTGTAATATTTCTTGTTCGAATTAGCCCATTCTGTTTTTAACTAGCATATAAAATAGTTTTGCCCCTGATAGCTTATTTTATCATTTCCCATAAAAGTTGATCATTCACTTGTGGCAGGATCTATAATTTTAATATTTGTATTGAATTGTCTCAGTATTGTATTAGTCTTATTTATTAGTTTCGTTTATACTGTATGCGTCTAAGTGTTTAGTCTAGTTTTCGTCTGCTTATATCGTATCGTTTGGTCATTGGTCAGTTTTGTCTTTGTCTTACGTCACAATCTTGTGTCTTATTTTATTGGCTCTTGTCCATTTCGCGCTTTTTGTTTGTTCCGGTCATTGTCTGACTGGACAGTGAGGTGACCAGAGAAATTGTAAAGTCGTGCGGGTGAATATCTGCAAACCTCCTGTATAACTACCCGCTCACCTGTACGATGCCGTTCATATTTACAAGACAAGATTTCCCCTATACCTCTGTGCCATACACAGAGTTAATCTCTTGTCGCCTGCAATAAAAACCAGGTTAATGGTTGAGAACTTACGAAGGTGTTGTTGTGGTGTTTTGCCCATAACCCGACCCTGTAACATTGGAGCCCCCCAGTGAGGAACCATTTCTGGTTTACATCGTGGACCGTACGAGTGCAGTGTGAAGCCGTATTATGAATGATTCCACCACCTGTATTTCGCCTGCATGAGGATTTGTGACATTCCAGTGACGATAGGTCGATGCGCTCAGTGATTACTTAGTACTACGATACGGACACAGGTAAACGGACAGGCGCTTTCAAGCGTTCGGGTGATACCGAATCCAGGAACTGTTCCTTACAAACGCAACAGTGATCCAGATGTATTCCCCAAGATGGCGGCGCCCATGATGAACTTAAAATTCAGACGGACAATTTATTTGGAATAAATTTCTGATTCTGATCATTGATATTTTCGTAATACTACTGCAAGACATGTACTTAGATTATTTACACAAATTTTGATCATATTTTTGACGGTGATCAGTTGTGATTGTAGTTGTGTCACACATCATTTATCCTTATATATTCAGTACTCTGTGTTCAGTGTTCTATGGTTTTTTTTTCGTTTATTTGTGTTCCAAATTGGATTTCCTATTTTGCTTATTTTTCCAAATCCAATATTTTTGTGTGCATATTTGCACATTGATATAAAGTGTGACATGGCTACTACCAGTGTACATTAAAGAGGTACCATTTTTGTCTTACCTCTACTTGTGTACTACCTTTGATGTATATCCCTAAACCATTTTATATCATTGATATTTTGATTATTTTGAGTTCTGAATAGAGTTGCGTTTTCATTAGTCAGAAAAGTAAGTAATTGATCCGAGATAAGAAGATAATGAAAGATGAAAATTGTGAAAAAATAAAATCCTCCCCGGCGGGGAAATACACCCAGGTCTCCCGCGTGACAGACGGGGATACTTACCACTATACTACCGAGGATTTGATAACAATTACAATGAACAGGTTACATGAAATATGCTGTGCCTTGTTCTTAGAGTACTGAATACATTTGCATTTCCACAATTAGGAAACACTGCGTATATGATGAAATGATAAACTAGTGTTGATGTTTGATAGCGGACAGGAAAATTGAAAAAGAAAAATCATCACATGCACGAAATTGAACATCGATCTCCCGCGTGACAGGCGGGGTACTTACCACTACATTACTGTATATTGGATTAATGTTAGGAATGAACGCGTCACGTGTCCCGTTTGTATCATACTGAATAGATTTTCATTTTCACGAGTAAGAAAAATTAAGAAAAATAGTGTTGATGAAGAAAAGATTTGAAAATCCTTACCACTATACTACCGAGGATTTGATAATAATTGAAAACTAGTGTTGATTAAGATCAAAGATGGCAAAATTGAAAATGAAAATCCTTACCACTATACTACCGAGGATTTGATAATAATTGCAATGAACACGTTACATGAAATATGCTGTGCCTCGTTCCCAGCGTTCTGAATAGAATTGCGTTTTCATTAGTTAGAAAAATAAGTAATTGATCCGAGATAAGAAACAGATGTTGATTAATGATAAAAGATAATGAAAGATGAAAATTGTGAAAAAGTAAAATCCTCCCCGGCGGGGAAATACACCCAGGTCTCCCACGTGACAGGCGGGGATACTTACCACTATACTACCGAGGATTTGATAACAATTACAATGAACAGGTTACATGAAATATGCTGTGCCTTGTTCTTAGAGTACTGAATACATTTGCATTTCTACAATTAGGAAACACTGCGTATACGATGAGATGATAAACTAGTGTTGATGTTTGATAGCAGATAGGAAAATTGAAAAAAAAAAAAAAAAAAAATCATCACCTGCATGGAATTGAACATCGATCTCCCGCGTGACAGGCGGGGTACTTACCACTACATTACTGTATATTGGATTGATGTTCGGAATGAACGCGTCACGTGTCCCGTTTGTATCATACTGAATAGATTTTCATTTTCACGAGTAAGGAAAAATTAAGAAATTGATCCGAGATTAGAAACTAGTGTTGATGAAGATCAAAGATGGCAAAATTGAAAATCAAAATCCTTACCAATATACTACCGAGGATTTGATAATAATTGCAATTGTGGCAGGATCTATAATTTTGATATTTGTATTGAATTGTCTCAGTATTGTATTAGTCTTTATTAGTTTCGTTTATACTGTATGCGTCTAAGTGTTTAGTCTAGTTTTCGTCTGCTTATATCGTATCGTTTGGCCATTGGTCAGTTTTTTCTTTGTCTTAAGTCACAATATTGTGTCTTATTTTATTGGCTCTTGTCCATCTCGCGCTTTTTGTTTGTTCCGGTCATTGTCTGACTGGACAGTGAGGTGACCAGAGAAATTGTAAAGTCGTGCGGGTGAATATCTGCAAACCTCATGTATAACTGTAAGTTTTGCTATTTTATTATCCTGCAAACTCCACTGATTGCATTTGTATCCATTACTAAAGTATATTTGGTATCAGAAGTCAGATTTAAATTACTTTCATTATCAATATTTTTCTGTAATACTAGTTTGTACTTGTGCCGATAATCTCAAGTAATGATATTATTTGAATATCTGTATTTCTAATTTCCTGTCTAGGTATATCATTATCACATAATGTTACTACCGATTTAGTTCCGTAATTTAGATCTGTACATTTGTAACTTAACAGACCCGCTCACCTGTACGATGCCGGTCATATTTACAACAGACAAGATTTCCCCTATAACTCTGTGCCATACACAGGTAATTCAGCTTATGATAATTGTATTTTTAGTATGTATACAGATAATTGTACATCTGTATGTTATATTTTCATTTTCCGTACTTAACGTATAACGTACTGTATATCTATACCGAGCTAGTTCATATTTTACCTGTATATGAAATAAGTCAGTCAGAACACATTGTTCCATGTAATATCTTTCGTTTATATATCCAGTGCAGTATCAACTATATCTGTATCTGTTATAGTTTTTTTATACTGTGATACGTATTAGTTGAGCCAGTGCTACATGTAAACTAGTATTGTAACCGTGACGTATTAGTTATCACGTAATAGGTGTATTGTACTTGTATATTTATCTGTGTGAAATGTGTCGTATGGTCAACTTTATTATGTACATTATCGTTATGTTGTTTTATCTTTGTTATTGCAGAGTTAATCTCTTGTCGCCTGCAATAAAAGCCAGGTTAATGGTTGAGAAACTTACGAAGGTGTTGTTGTGGTGTTTTGCCCATAACCCGACCCTGTAACACAATGAACACGGTATATGAAATATACTGTGCCTCGTTCTCAGCGTTCTGAATAGAGTTGCGTTTTCATTAGTCAGAAAAGTAAGTAATTGATCCGAGATAAGAAGATAATGAAAGATGAAAATTGTGAAAAAATAAAATCCTCCCCGGCGGGGAATTGAACCCCGGTCTACCGCGTGACAGGCGGGGATACTTACCACTATACTACCTAGGATTTGACAACAATTACAATGAACAGGTTACATGAAATATGCTGTGCCTTGTTCTTTTTAGAGTACTGAATACATTTGCATTTCCACAATTAGGAAACACTGCGTATACGATGAGATGATAAACTAGTGTTGATGTTTGATAGCGGACAGGAAAATTGAAAAAGAAAAATCATCACATGCACGAAATTGAACATCGATCTCCCGCGTGACAGGCGGGGTACTTACCACTACATTACTGTATATTGGATTGATGTTAGGAATGAACGCGTCACGTGTCCCGTTTGTATCATACTGAAAAGATTTTCATTTTCACGAGTAAGAAAAATTAAGTATTTGATCCTAGATAAGAAACTAGTGTTGATGAAGATCAAAGATGGCAAAATTGAAAATGAAAATCCTTACCACTATACTACCGAGGATTTGATAATAATTGCAATGAACACGTTACATGAAATATGCCGTGCCTCGTTCTCAGCGTTCTGAATAGAGTTGCGTTTTCATTAGTTAGAAAAATAAGTAATTGATCCGAGATAAGAAACAGATGTTGATTAATGATAAAAGATAATGAAAGATGAAAATTGTGAAAAAATAAAATCCTCCCCGGCGGGGAAATACACCCAGGTCTCCCGCGTGACAGGCGGGGATACTTACCACTATACTACCGAGGATTTGATAACAATTACAATGAACAGGTTACATGAAATATGCTGTGCCTTGTTCTTAGAGTACTGAATACATTTGCATTTCCACAATTAGGATGAACTAGTGTTGATGTTTGATAGCGGACAGGAAAATTGAAAAAGAAAAACATCCTCACCTGCATGGAATTGAACACCGATCTCCCGCGTGACAGGCGGGGTACTTACCACTACATTACCGTATATTGGATTGATGTTAGGAATGAACGCGTCACGTGTCCCGTTTGTATCATACTGAATAGATTTTCATTTTCACGAGTAAGGAAAAATTAAGTATTTGATCCAAGATAAGAAACTATTGTTGATTAAGATCAAAGATGGCAAAATTGAAAATGAAAATCCTTACCACTATACTACCGAGGATTTGATAATAATTGCAATGAACAGGTTACATGAAATATGCTGTGCCTCGTTCCCAGCGTTCTGAATAGAATTGCGTTTTCATTAGTTAGAAAAATAAGTAATTGATCCCAGATAAGAAACTAGTGTTGATTAAGATCAAAGATGGTACATGAAATATGCTGTGCCTCGTTCCCAGCGTTCTGAATAGAATTGCGTTTTCATTAGTTAGAAAAATAAGTAATTGATCCGAGATAAGAAACAGATGTTGATTAATGATAAAAGATAATGGAAGATGAAAATTGTGAAAAAATAAAATCCTCCCCGGCGGGGAAATACACCCAGGTCTCCCGCGTGACAGACGGGGATACTTACCACTATACTACCGAGGATTTGATAACAATTACAATGAACAGGTTACATGAAATATGCTGTGCCTTGTTCTTAGAGTACTGAATACATTTGCATTTCCACAATTAGGAAACACTGCGTATATGATGAAATGATAAACTAGTGTTGATGTTTGATAGCGGACAGGAAAATTGAAAAAGAAAAATCATCACATGCACGAAATTGAACATCGATCTCCCGCGTGACAGGCGGGGTACTTACCACTACATTACTGTATATTGGATTGATGTTCGGAATGAACGCGTCACGTGTCCCGTTTGTATCATACTGAATAGATTTTCATTTTCACGAGTAAGGAAAAATTAAGAAATTTCCGAGATTAGAAACTAGTGTTGATGAAGATCAAAGATGGCAAAATTGAAAATCAAAATCCTTACCAATATACTACCGAGGATTTGATAATAATTGCAATTGTGGCAGGATCTATAATTTTGATATTTGTATTGAATTGTCTCAGTATTGTATTAGTCTTTATTAGTTTCGTTTATACTGTATGCGTCTAAGTGTTTAGTCTAGTTTTCGTCTGCTTATATCGTATCGTTTGGCCATTGGTCAGTTTTTTCTTTGTCTTAAGTCACAATATTGTGTCTTATTTCAACCATAATTTTGTACATTTTATCTGTTTATATGTATGAAATAACATCCCAGTTATTCTGAACATTTCATACATGTATTTAATGAAATAATTTTGATAATATCTAAACTAAATACTGTCTATCTATTTTTCTTAATAATTCCACGTAAAAGATTTAATTACGGATTCTCCGGATCCGAGTTCTTTATATTTGAATTTAGTCTCGTGAGAAAGGAAATGTACATGTAAGCGAGAGCAGCGGTGTAGATTTCGGCAGGTCGATAATTGCTTGTATGGGGTAGCCAGCGCAAAATACAGTAAGTTTGTAAACCTTTATAACACCCTTTTATTCCAATGTTTACCCGGAATCTGTTGTGTTTGGTATTTGGGCCGAATATAAAGAGATACATGTATATGCTTATAACAGCCGATGAGATACTAAATGAATATATGTATAGCGTAGTATTAGGAATGGGATATTGGGTTAGACATGGTTATATTATGTAATTACCCGATGATGTTAGTGAGGACGATGATGATACTACTGGTACAGAGATGGTACATGTTTGTGTCCTATGTGGGCCAAGATAGCTGTTGCTAACGTACTGTGTGGGCAAGGCAGTGTAGCCTGATACCATGTCCTGTGTGGGCAGTCCTGTAAACATATGAGGTCTGGTGTGGACTGTTGCGGTATACAGTCTGGAGGTAGACAGACCTATCTACTGTATATGCTGTCCTGTGTGGACAATTATAAAGATGTCCTGTGTGGGCAGTCCTAAGATGTCCTGTGTGGACCATTATGATGATATCCTGTGTGGGCACTCATGAGTTGTCCTGTGTGGACAATTATTGAGATGTCCTTTGTGGACAGTACTTGGTGCGTCTTTGGATCTGTTAGCAGGGAGGACATTTGTTCAATCCGGTGAACATTTGCTGACTGATGTAACGTTTTATAAGCAGGTCATCCAGAGACGTTTTTCAGAGTCTTTACCAGAGACACGTATAGATGCTTGGCTGTATAGACTTTAATATATATTTCTATAATTATAGTGTAAGTGTGGTTATGAGTGATGGAGTGAAGTGTGCTGAATTAGGGTAGGAGATATATCTTGTTATGTGTATATAGTGTAATAAACTTGTATATATTGTATTTTGGTTGTTTTAGCCATTCTTTGCGAGTCGCGCTCGTCCAGGTTACAAACATATCAAACTATGAACCTCAAAAATAAAATGCCAACTGAGAAAATATCCCAAGATGAATCCACGAGAGAGCATTATATGATATTACGAAACCATGATACAATTATTGACAAAACAGTGATGCATTACAAACAGTTCAGAAAAAACAACACACCACGAAGCAAAAGCACAACGGCTGGAGCTCAGAAAACATCACAAGGATCTAAGAAAACAATACTTGGAGCTTAAAAACAATACATGGGGCTCAGAAACAATAATATAAGCAAATGAGAAAAAACATTATACGGCCCTAGTAAACTCTTTTACGTGGAATGAATAAAATCTACGCAGACTGAAGACAGTACAGACAGCAACAAGATAACTAGATGAAATTGAAATCAACAAGACAGAATCCTCAGACATCACGTGCGGATAACCTTGAACTATGATATTACAGAAAAGTCGGTAATATGACCCATAGTCATTGAACAATTATGAGAGACTCAAAATTTAAACGATTTTTAATCCCGTAGAATCGATCGTAGTTGCCGGCTGCCAAACGTGCCAGCTGTCAAAATACATGCACATATCCAGCTTGCTTTGGTCGATTGTCGAAGACGATTGAATGTTTGTCATTTTTATGACAGTCGTTTTATCAACAAGAGGTCCAAAATGGATTAACGAGACTTTCCATCAAAATGGAATTACTTGTAACGAGACTTTTTAACAATAAAAACTGTTGGATCGAGTGTTTATATCAAAGTAGCTATTAGTAACAACACTTCAAAACGAAGGAACTGATAAACACAGACTTGTTATCAATGAAAAAC
This sequence comes from Ylistrum balloti, assembly GCF_031769215.1. Lineage (NCBI taxonomy): Eukaryota > Metazoa > Mollusca > Bivalvia > Pectinida > Pectinidae > Ylistrum > Ylistrum balloti. The sequence continues at coordinate 46,599 of NW_026783114.1, read as the reverse complement.
TGGCAATGGAACTTTCCAACGAGAATTTCCCAATATCGAACCAATGGTAAAGAGGCTTTCTAATGATCCAATGGTAAAGAGGTTTTCTAACGAACCAATGGTAAAGAGGCTTTATACCGAACCAATGGTTAAGAGGCTTTCTACCGAACCAATGGTGAAGAGGTTTTCTAACGAACCAATGGTAAAGAGGCTTTATACCGAACCAATGGTAAAGAGGCTTTCTACCGAACCAATGGTGAAGAGGTTTTCTAACGAACCAATGGTAAAGAGGCTTTATACCGAACCAATGGTAAAGAGGCTTTCTACCGAACCAATGGTTAAGAGGTTTTCTACCGAACGAATGGTTAGGAGGCTTTCTAACGAAAGAACTGGTGGGAAGAGACTTCTTATCAAACGAACTCATTGTCTTTCAATGAAAACATCATTATCCAGACTCAAATTCAATAAAACCAGAGCAAAATATGCACAAAAGAAATATTTACACGAAGACTCCTAAAATAGTACAAGGAGGATAAGGTGTTCCAGAAGAGTAAGCGTCTTCTGCTTCATCGACGACACCCGCCAATCCTTGGTCAATCAAAGTAAGCTTCATATCACAGAAAGAAATAGAATATTTCTCAATGAGATCGCCATGGCTACCATAAAACTTCTTCGTTATTTTCATTAACCTGCATCTTTTGAAGCCCTTGAATATAGAATCAATTGTGACATGTAAATATCATAGACGGAAATATAGGAATATTGCTGTCAAGAAATGGAAAATACAAAATAAGGAAATGAAATCATCATGTTTATCATACAGTTAGGTGGAAAGCTGTCCATGTTGGTTTCGTTGTAGGAAAAGATCGAGATAAGCAACTGATGTAGAAGAGTCTGTCGTATCCTTGATTTCCTATTATGGTGGGTATATACGAAGGACGTGGTCAAGAAGTTTATTGTTATTTAAAGGCAGGAAAGTCACTGCTGGAATGAGACTGCCTAATTGGTCAACTTGTAACAAGACTTTCTATCTAAAGGACCGCAGGTAACGAGATCTCAAATCAAAAGGACTAGTATTTAGGCAGTCTATCTAAGGGACCGCGGGTAACGAGATCTCAAATAAAGGAACCGGTAACGAGTCCATCCTTATAAAGGATCGCGAGAACGAGACCTCAAATCGAAGGAACTGGCAACGAGTCAATCTGTATGAAAGACCGCGAGAACGAGACCTCAAGTCGAAGGAACCGGTAACGAGTCAATCTGTATGAAAGACCGCGAGAACGAGACATCAAGTCGAAGGACCGATAACGAAGCTTTCTGTCTAATGTTACAGCAGCAGAGAGATTTCAATTTAATGGGAAACACTTTTGATGAGACTTGACATTTAAAGAAGTATTGATAACGAAGTCTATTTAACGGTAGTAACACACGTAAAGCAGATGTGATTCCATTACCACGTCGCCGTGTCTCTCTGTCTAATGTCATCAGAGCGACGTCACAATATCTAGACATTGCCATTATTATGTAACGACATTTGTTCTGAATTTTTATTAATATCTGTTTGCACACTTCTATGTTTTAAGAAAACAAGATTGTTATTTTATTTTATCACACAAACAAACTACACTCCAGGAACTTCATAAATTTTCAATGTATTTGATACCATAGCAACGAAAGGAAAATCAATTTCAATACTGCACTTATTAAAACCTATCTCGTGTTCAATATCACAATTTCCAGGACATATGGCAACAGCTGGCGGAAAAAGCTTACACAAAATAATGTTTCAACATATCTAACTTCATCAGGACTGTTTGAATGCTCCGATGTTGTTTTCGGTATGCTGACTGCTTCTTTTTCATATATAACTGGATCTCATAGCGTTTTGATATTAACAGCTGTGGCCATTTAATGATGATCTCCCTAAGTAGGGTGGTGACCGTATTTATCTTTATTATCATTATTTGGAATTTACATTATATTACACAAAATTAATCAATTCACAATATCAACCAGAAAGTGATTTACATTTTTACAATAGTTCACATATAAATACACATTAAGTATTGATATGCACAAACAGTTACTTACACAGAGGAAATGAAAGATGTGAATAGAATAACAGGATTGGATATATAAGATGTGGGGGATGGGGGACATTTATTTGTAGTTTTACTTGAAAGATGTCAAGGCTTTATTAGATGGAAATGTTAAGATATCAAGTTGAATAAGTTTTTTCCCATTTTCTCCAGCTATTTCTAATTTTTCTTCACTATATGTTATTTGCATTGTTTACTAAAGCATTGGCATTTAAAGACTTATTAAGACATCCGTTTTTATAGATATACTGTTTACTGATTGATAATTATGTTATTGACAGTAAAATTAAGACTTCCGTCATTAAGAAACCAGACTAGAAAGGATTGTTTGTTGATTAAAAAGGTATATAAACAGTATCTAGGAGTGTTTCTGGACTTTGTAATACATTTTGTACTTCCTGGCACTCCCACATTAAGTGATTTCCTTTGTGAATTCCAAAATAAATACAGCGGACAAGATTCTATACTTACTTTAAATGGTTTAGAAGTTGTGGTAGGAATATCGTGTGATATTCGAAACTGAAGTCATTGAAATTTAGTATTTTTTTTCAGAATTTATATGGAATGGTATAAATTCTATTCCATTCTTTATCATCAAACAAGAACTATTCTCGCCATTTTATTGTACTAGTACCTATGATATCATTTCGATTAAGAATGTTGTAGGAAAATCTGGATCCACAAATATTTTGTAAGAAGATCTTAGTTTTTGGAGGTAAGAAGGACGAATAGCTGGTTTCAAATATATAGGTTTAGGGTCTGGCAGACATTTGCGAATGCCATATATTAATCCATGAGTTAGAAATTTGTAAGAAGTTGATATTTAATCTGAGAGTTCTTCAAAGGTATATAAGTTATATGTATTCTCGCTTTATACCATGATTGATAGATAGTATATATATATATATTGTTATGCCAAATATTTTTTGTATTGGTTGAAAGTGATATTTCCTCAAGTTCCCTAATTTCTTTTGAATTACCCAATTTGTACCAAGCTTGAAACACATATTTCCAAAAGTTGTTTGTACATTTTGATATGTATATACCATCGATATTAGTTTTGGCTTTCAAAATTAATTTCTATTTCCCTTCACTGCTGTATAGTCTCCTTACCCATGCTAGTTTTACATAGAGATTCAAAAACTAGGACATTGATTTCTATAATCACCTTTTCACCTGGGATTGGAAGGGATATAAACAAATAATTAATCTGGGGTATCAATAGTGATTTAGAAATATCAATCTTACCAATAGGAATTAATTTCCTTTCTTCATGTTTTACTTCTCTTACAATTTTATCAACATTCAGTTTGGGAATGTTATCTAAGTTTACGTCAAATTCCAATTAGTTTCCCCCCCCACCTCAAATTAAACTCTGGAAGCATTTTATCTTAACAGTATTTCTTGCTACCAATTTAAAATTATCTGTCTTAAAACCGTTAATATGACTATTTTCCCTTGAACGTTAAGCTAAAACTGCACACATAATAAAGATATAGTGGGTAATTAGGTTACCCTGATATTTAAATTTAGAAAAAAAACATTGTTATGTAGTGTATAAAACCATTTTAGAATATCATTGCCAAAGCCAAAATATTCAAAAAAATTCTACTATAATGCCACGATTTAGAGTCGAATCCTATCATCAAAACCACACCAGTAGACTGGTTTGTTTTGGTTATATATGACTTCGCTGTCAGTAGATATGGTCATTTAAGGATGGCCCCTCTATGTATAAGGAACTATTGGTTTGGTTTGATTTTACTTTTATTAACATGTATGTTCCCTCTGTATTAGGAAGTATTGGTTTAGCCTGATTTTAGCTTGATAAACATGCTCTCAGTAGCTATGGTCATATCTGAGGATGGTCTCCCTATGCAATTGGAGTAACGTGTTTATTTGTCTTTATATTGTTTAACGTCTTGTCAACAGCTTCAGTAATTTAAGGATGGCTAACCTATGTATGTGAGGTTATCGATTTAGCTTGGATTGGTTTAGAGTGCATAGGATGTGTTCATGTCATTTTTTGAGTCTTCAATAAGTTCATATAATCCTACTTTTGATAGTGTGGAACTTGTAACGACTTTATAGTGCTGCTACACAGAAATATACTACCGAAGGCACCCAGCAGGACACATTAGTCACATTAATCTGACAACGACAAAACAGTAACAGGCTACCACATTGCTGAGCGTTTAGCTTACTGTAGTAACTACCATTTTATAATGGTAAGGAGTTAAATCTGGGCCAGGGGAGAGAGCCTAAAGTCTTCTTCACAGGGACGAAAGCTTAACAAAGACAGCGTCAACAGAGAAATCAGGAAGAAAATAGTTCCTGTGTGAAATAACCTGCAAGCTACGTTTCAATTCGTTGGAATAGTAGCAAGGTTCAGAACATACACATATACTTGACGTAAGGGCTGCTGTACTTCCCCGTCTAGATTTTGAATTTTTTCCCGGTCACTTTGGAATTTCCTCAGTAGCCTCCAAGGCTTTAAAAATGAAGTCCTTAGAATCATTGCCGAAACCTAGAAGGATGAAGCAGCTGTATGATGCAGTTTAATTCATTGTTTTGCTCTACTGTATTTAGCTCTCAAATGTATTCAAATGTGCTCACTTATACCTCAAATTGAGTTACCTTTTGCTAGGGAATCATGAATCATGTAACAGGAATAATTACCATTGTTAATCCTTTCTGGCCTAGAATTACACGACTGGTGTCCTTTATGAACACCTGTTTTCCGTAAACTTGTCCGTGATTCTTGTAACTATTTCTTGTGCTCCAATTCATCCATATTCAATTTATTTTAGAGTTTGAATTAAGGCGTTGGGATTCAAGTTTTTCTTTTGATATATTTCAGGCATTAACGTAGTTAATATTTGTTTGTTAAAAAGTTTATCAATTTATTGGAAATGTTAAAAAAAATAGTTTATCACATATTACTTGGTTACACACACGTCACACAAGGTCAAAACTGAAGCTGTGCACAGTTCTGAAAAGATATTTGTATATTTACGATAATAAAGACAGGTTTTTGACAAAAGTAATTTTATTTCTTTATCGGTACCACACTCTAACAATGAGAACCACAGCCGTCTGATTGAACTTTTATCTCTTTTTTTCAGGAAATTTAGCATTTTTTTCATATCTGTGTGTTAATGGAACTGTATGGCTTGGTAAGCAGTTATCATGGTCTCTATGGTATTGATGATACCAAATATGTTTTTGTAAATACGGTAACACCAAAGAATAAATCACGGACACGCATAGATATTTATACCCTCAACTGAACACATAGAAATATATCCAAACAAACAACATCGTTTGATACAGATAAACCTTGTAACATCCGCGATCAGTAATGTCAATGAAAGTCTTTTATATCGCTGGGTATTATCTTGGACACAAAGACAGTATTTGTACGTCTGCGTTTAATACTATGCCTTCTACGATACTAGTGTCACAGATAACACAACTAGACACCTATATATTCTAACGTCAGGACCGATAACGGTATCAATGTTGTACCAAGGCCATTCCAGAGGGAGCAGTTCGAGCGGATATAACCAGGGCACGTGCACTGCGGTGACGTTAAAGTACATCTGTCTTTCGTCGTAACCAATTCAAATACAGTAGTAATCAAAGACCTGTTATTCTTGCCTTTAATACACCAGAGGACCCAGACACATCGATATTCTTACGTTTGTCTCTACAGCATAAGATGTTTAATCTTATACGAAAGGACTTACATCTAGTGGAGAAGTTTTAACAAGTGTCTTAGCAAAATATAGTTACAGGCATTTCACTATGGTATCTTTTAAGACATATCACCTCCGGAGTAGTGATCTATGTTACAAAGTATTGTAGCCGAAGTCTTTTCCTGAGAGAGCTCAACATGCAAATGTCTAATACAGCTGAACGTCTTCTAAATTTCACAGTTTTAGGAAACATCATAAAAAGTGTAATATCAGCTCATATTGCTCTACAAATAGGAAGCAGGTATATCTATAGACATGTTTATGCTAAGTAATGATACTCTTCATCACAGCAAGTTCTAACATGCATATTTCCATTTCTGAACTGTTTAATGTTGTAAAGTTTATTCACTTTAATCGTGTTCATCCCTTGAGAAATGGTTGATGAGAATAGACGGCCAACACGATGATTAAATTCCTTTGCTGCTGAATAGCCTTTAAATTAATACGTAATCACTGGATTGCCCCAGATAAAAGGTCTTTCGTGCTGAACCGTCATATATCAAACCCGATTAACATCAGGATTTAGTTCACAAAATTAACTGAGAGTGACATGTTCATTTTGTAAGTGTTAGAACATTGCCATTAAATTGCTTGCAATGTTCCGTATGACACCTGTTTCCACACAGACCTGTAACTTCTGTGAGCGACGGTACCCTGAGCCTAACCTGGTCCATCCATCACATCAAGCAGGCAGATCTACAACCGATACAACGTATATTGATTACACGTCCACGTGATTGATATGATTGACTATATAAATCGTCACTTAGACCCGCTCATCCTGACATTGTTCCTGGGTCGTCCGCAGCTAATATCCCTCTCTAGATCCATATTAAGACGTATTGCCATCACACCATTCATTGACTCTAAAATAGTACGTATTTACTGTAGCGCTTTGTAATGAAAGCACGCTTTGTAAACACACAGCATCTCCAATACATCACTGTCGAACACACCGAAGGGCATTGTACTTAGTATTTGTTTGGCATTAAATCTACTCCATTCAGCGCCAGTAGTGACCAAGGTCCTACATTCGATTTTGTGTTTACCATCAATTGAATGAAAACAATGGACCACGGCGATGATAGTGTATTACATTGTAAACAAACGGAAATATAATCATGTACAGTGCCATTACATCATTTTGTTGTAGACTTTGAAGCTATTATTTGAAATTAATTCCATAACTTGTCACAAATATAGAGGGATTCTGTAAGGGTCATATCCGGCTACATTGTACGCTCTAATATCCAGCAATTTTGACTGGCTGGTATTTTTAGGATTTCTTGTATAGTTCTGGGGCCTGTAACTAGAAGCCCCCTTAATACTTAAGTTTGCCTTAACATTATCTTTGTGTGTTAAGGTGTAACTAGAAGGGATCTTAAGTATACCGCTAAGGGTATAACGGTAAAAAGATACAAATAACTGTACATCTCCCCTTAACGCTGACGTAAAGGAATCTTACGATTGCCTTAACTAAGTGGGTAACTCGATGTCCTCGTTAGTCCAAAGAGTAAACAAAGATCACCTTAAGCATTTTTAACGGATGATTTCCCGTAACTAAAAGCTCTCGTTCGACTTTGTGCTTGCCCTTAAGCTAAGGAAACTACTAGGCTACCTTAGAGTAAACAAAATGTCGATTTTAGCCCTTCTGAACCGCGATCAGGACGTTCCGAGACGTTTATTTCGCGACAGAAGAAATCCGCTGCATCTCCTGAGCGATGATGCAGTTATTTCAGACTATTGCTAAGACGGACGAACAATTTATGAGCTGTGTAATCTTTTGAAGATGAACTCGAGAGACCTACAAAGAGAAGTATGTCTCTTCCAGTTTCACTTCAAATCATGATTGCATTAAGATATTTTGCTAGTGGTGGTTATATGTCGGTAATCGGTGAAGCACATGGAGTCAGTGAAATGACAGTATCTCGAACAATTAAAACCTTTACTGGTTTGATTACCTTGCATTTGGACAAATATATAACATTCCCCATGGATATACCGGAACAGCTGAAGGTTAAACGAGATTTCTACAATATCCGTGGATTTCCGAGTGTCTTGGGAGCTGTAGACGGTACTTTGATATCCATTGAAACACCTTCCATTGATGAATACCACTATGTTTGTCGAAAAGGATTTCACGCCTTGAACATCCAAGGAATGTGTGACGCTAAACTGAAAATTCTCAATATTGTGGCAAAATGGCCTGGTGTTAAGAGTGAAATAATGACACCAAGTGAGTGGCGAGTTTAATTAGTGTTCCGGCTCATCGTACAATTTTAGGGTGTCTGATGTTAGCCAGTACCGTGTCATATAAATTTCATACTGTCAGGACACTAGGCGTAGTGACCAGCCGATGACCAGTTAATGTTGTAGTGTGCCAGATAAGGTCAATTAATGACCCCTGCTGGAGTTTCAAGAGTTTAAACAGACTTTAGAATTCCTTCACTCTTATCTTCATCTCTGATAATTATTACTTTCATCTGTTTGATTGTATCTGTAAATTGTCATCATGCATGTTTTAATCAGTCCAATGTAAACCTCCGAGCTAGGCACACGTCTACTCGTACCTTCCAGTCTTAATACAGTTTAGAACCGAAGACAAGAGTTAATTGTTATTTCTCTATTGTATCCGGAGGCTGAGGGTAACAACTGGTGGCAGCGGTGAAAGATTCTCTATCAAGTGTGGGACTCCGTTACATAACAAACTTGAAAGAGACTGAAAATGCCGACAGGCACAGGAGACGGAGAGACTGCCGACGCAGCCCAGAATTATCGGCTGCTCAGTCAAAAGTAGAAATCAGAAAATTAGAGCTCCAAGCAGAAGTAGAAAAGGAGAAGATTCAGTTAGAACGTGAAAAACTTCAGCGTGAGGCTGAAGAAAGAAACTTACGTTCTGAAAGGGAAGCTGAAAAGGAAAGAAGGGAAGCTGAACTTAAAGCTGAAAAAGAGAAAATGGAAGCTGAACTTAAACTTGAAAAAGAAAGGATGGAAGCTGAAAAAGAAAGGAAGGACGCTGAGCTAAAGCTTAAAATGATGGAACTTGAAGTTGAGAAATTGAAGCTGGAAAACAAAAACAATGCAAGTGCTGTGCCATGTAGAGTGAAACTACAGCCTTACGATCATGCTTCAGGCGAGGACATTATATCCTATCTCGCTGAGTTTGAAGCATTATCATCACAAGCTGGCTGGACTCTGGAAATGAAAATGCTTCAATTAAGAAGTCTACTAACAGGAGAGGCTCGTGAAGTTTCAGCTCAAGCCCACAAATCATATGAAGATCTGTCAAAAGCTTTGATAGAAAGGTATGGAAAAAAGCCATATCAGTACTTCAAAATGCTATTGGATGTCCAAAAACACCAAAAAGAGACATATCGTGGACTTATGGCAAGAGTGAAACAATATGTCATACATTTCATTGATGACAGTGAAGATGTTCTTGGGAAAATAGAAGAGGATTTTTTCCTCAGTGCTCTTCCAGTGTCACAGGCACAATGGATCCGCAGGAACAAAGGATCTGGAACTGTTGTGGATGCAGCAGAGGATTATATTTTTCCGGAGAGGAGCACAACAAAAACCAAAACACAGGTTAGTCAAGCTTCCGTAGATACATCAAAGACGGAATCGAATAAGAACTTTTCTGATGAGCCAATGAAGAATGTCAGGTGTTATAATTGTAACAAAATGGGCCATATTGCAAAGAAATGTCCAAAGGCCAACAAGAACAACATAATCAACTTGTTAGTCAACAGTCATTCTGACGGCCTTGTTCACCTGCCAGGTGAAGTAAACGGAAAGGACATCTGTTTTGTGAAAGACACTGGTGCAGTTATGACATTGATTAGGGAAGATTTAGTCGACCCTAGATATGTATTAGAGGGCTAACACCTGGTACAACACACGACCCATTTATATGGACAAATTGTGGTCTCTCTGCAGCGTATGAAGACAAAGAAATAACTGGAGGATGGTTGTTGGGTGACAGTGGTTACGGCTTGCGACCATGGTCACTTACTCCAAAATTGAATCCAAGAACCCCCGCCGACAGAAAGTATAATGTCTGTCACAAATCTACATGGCTGTGTAATTGAACGTGCATTTAGGTTATGGAAGATGAGATTCCGCTGTATCTACCGACCACTTCATTTGGCAACGGAGAGAGCAGTTGCTGTTGTGATTGCAACCGCAATTTTGCACAATATCTGCATAGAGAAAAATCTCCCTTTGCCCGAGATCGACGACATGGATGATGATGACAACGACGAGGCAATCTACAACCTCGATGATAACGACAGTGGGATTAACGTAAGGGAACAACTAATTAACATAGTGTTTTCTTGATTTAAACTTTATTTCAAAAACAAACATTGTCTTTTATAATTTATGAAAACGTAATCAAGGACACAAGTTCTTACAAACATTTCAAAAAGTATTCAAAATAAAGATTCAAAAATATATAATTATTTAGTTATTTATACCAAGCTACTTTGCTTGATAGGGATATCAATATCACAAAATGGGCTTTTTTAAATACAAATAAATTTACCTTACTGTTTTAATGATCAAATGTTGACGTCATTGTTTATTATAAGTATGACATAATTTTCTCGGTGATAGAATTACTACACAGTTGTATACAGTTTTACGCGTACTAGATTATTGCTTTAAACATTTCACCAACCTCTCAACCGAATGTGTCATTGATGTCGCCACTGATGCCGTGTACTACTGTATCTCCAAGAACCTCAATCACTTTATCCTCTAGTTCACTCAGTTCATTTCCGTCAATTGTTCCGCCACCTGTTTTCTCTTTTCAGTTTGGCCTCTTGACAACACTGTCCCAATTTTGCCACTTCTTCCTGACATCTTCTACCGTTCTGAGACTGTTGCTTACCGCGTTGACTGCTTTAGTAATATTCACCCATTCTCGTTTGATACTGTGTCAGAAAATTTACCAAGTATAACCTCCCTGTTGTTCATAACTCCTTCTACTAATGCTGTAAGTTCAGTCACAGAGAAATTGGGTTTTCTCGTTCGCTTATTGGAAGCCATGTTGTTGATGTATCCAGATAGAAATATAATCAGTTGAAAGCTTTGATAAATTCTCTGCGTCCTAAAACGCACAGAAGATTCAGATCTGGTAAAATTCATTGTAGGAAAGAAACCAACACCCGGACTCCGGAAATTTCTCCCTTATCGTTCTCGCAAAATCTTGTCTCAAGGGATTGTTACGAGATATAAAAATTCTCCAAAGGGAAAGTTAGTGGCTCGTTAAGGGACTTTCGAGTTACACCCATATTTTTAACGTCCCCTTAAATTGTTCCCTTACCCTTAGTGTTAAGGTGGTTTTCTAGTTACAGGCCCCTGGATCTTTATAAAATAACCGATAGATTCAGTAATTAGCTCATTTTGGCCGTAAACGCGAGTGAAATATTCTACTGGACCTCTCCACAATCACCGTCGGCTGTTTTCCTTTTTAAATTATCGATATAGTGTAATATGCATAAAGCGATAAAAACAAGTCTATCAAAAGATTGCCGCTTTCATTAAACCAGGCTTAGTCCTACAACAGTTTTTAGAAATACCTTGGTTGGTGTTTTTTGACGATTAAACTACAATTTTTATGTGATTTTCTATAATTTTATGATTTATGATAATTTCTGATTCTCGGAATATCACCATCAATCTTAACTTGTCAGTTTTGATAAAACTTTAGAAAGAATAAATACAAAATTAAGAAAAAAGGGAAGAAGAAAAGAACGTTACATGTGAAATTTGTTAGGTGCAGAAATAATCAAACGCGACACTGTCGACACATTTAAGAAAAAAATAATAATAAAAACGTATTGGTTCCTCATGTTGCAATATCTGTAAAAAGCGACGATTCTTGATGTTTCGTCATATCGCAACTAATGAAATTTTAAGCAAAATCTGAAACAACAGATCCATTGTTTGTGGCAATGGTAACGATGTATAATGAAACTGACCCCCTGGTCTTACTCGGAAACTTGATGTATTTCAATAACATTTTTTCGGGAACTAATGTGGACAATTATGTCGTGAATAAAAGCATAATGTTCCATGTACTATATATACACCACGAAAAACATTGTAAGTTTTTTTCTGATCAAGACATCGAGTCACAGCAGAACGAGATCAAAGAATGTGGCTACTTGAATGTAGTCCTTTGGAACAAAAGAATTGCCTTCATCGACGGTATTGAAAGTTGGTTAACATATGTTTGAGCTAGTCCCTCACATACTACTTAATTTCGCTACCACGAATACCACAGCACCAGAGACAGATCTCTCTAATACATCAGTTTGGTGTTCATGTTTAGCTGCTGTAATTTACTTTTTATCAAATAACTGTCTTATATTCGCACTGTGTTCAGCCTCACGTGTTTTAGATGTCGATGCTAGGAACGCATCGTTATTTTCCCACACACGCGATGGCAATAGAATGATGTTTGGTTATACAAGTTTCTCATCCTTGCTCATCACAGAGTGTCGATTTGAAAAATAGAAGCAACTTCTATCAGGTAAGATAAATGTGAAATACAGCCGCACTCGCATCATATTTCTCCATGAAGTTTAAAATTGGACAGATTGATTATCAAGTGGAGAAAACATAATAATAATGTATAGATATGCTCAAACGATGCATTCTGAAAGCAGTCACCAATAGGATGGATAATGTGTATGCTTGCCCTTGGTCTGTGTTTAGCTAGTTTAATTAAATACATAGAAACGTATCCTGTGGCCTGATGAGTATGCTAAAAAAATCATGTATTCTAATAAAATTTGCATAAGATCTGTTTATCACTGAACCATATAGTCCGATGCTTTATTTCAGTTTTGTAACAATTGTCTTCATTTAACCATTACGTTATCCAGCCAAGCTATAAATGCACTAACCTAACCAGCATGCTAATCAGGGTAATGATAAATTCTACCAATGGTTTCTTCTTACTTTGATTAATGAAGACCTCGCCCTTATATAAATAAAGCCTCGAGATGGTGCGCGATTGAACCAAAGCGTATTTTCTCTAAACATAAGTTCAGAACGAGGTCTGATTTTTGTCACAACAGCAAGTCAATATTTCGATCGCAAACGTTCTTTTGATACAATATCGTGGTGTCAAGAACTTGTCGAAATATGCTCTATGCAAAATACTAAATTCAGAGACGTAATTAAAACATCATTCACCAAGAAAATTAAACAACACAAATGAGTTATCAGATCTATATGTGCGCGTCGACTCTTCACCGTACTACACCATAAATAGAATGTCTTCCGGTCCTTCCGCCATATTGGAATCCCAGGATCACTTTGACAAGTTCTCGCAGTACCTAACGAGATTATACCGGTGTCGACAGTAGAAACTGAGTTAGTAGCATCAGTTCATTCATCAGTGTCAGCGGAGAAAGCTGTTCTATATAAAGTGATAAAGTATACACCATGTGATATTTCATTAAGAAAGTTAAGAAACAATAATGTATCATGTACTTTATACGAAATTACAGTAAAGAAATTGAACAAAATGACGTCATCACAAAAAATCAATCTCACAGTCCTACACAGGATAATAAATTGATATTTTGCTTTGGAATATCGTTTTGGGTTAACTATTTTGAAAGACTCGGGTTGCACAAGCTAACATTTCCCCGTACTTTCAAAGCAGAAACATCCCTGTAATTTACTACTCCAAGCCAATTGCATCCAAACTGTTCAACTACAAACAAACGCTGCAACAACTGAATGTAGATGACCCAAGAACTACTCCTCCTCCGTCAGCTTGTTCTTGTTCTAGTTGTTCATCTTATAACTATAGTCCAAGTGGGCACATAGAAGCTGGTGATTTAAGCATAATTGTAAATGTTAAGCTACGAGAACTTTTCATGAAGTGTTCTTAATATCATGAAACTCGTCCGTTTATCAGAAAATATTTTTAAAAAGAATTTGCAGCTTTGAATCTTAAATAAAACAAAACACATATCGGGTTTCCTCGATACGCATGTTAAATTCACACTTCAGGATTTTTAGATATCATATTGTGCCTGGAGATAAAGCGTTGAATAACTTGATTTTATTGTCTGTAAATATTATTACCTTTCCTGCATACAAAAAGAACTGGACTTGCTTGATAATGAAGGAAACCCCACATATACATAATGAAATCCCCAAAAAAAGGAAATGCTGGCTTATCATGCTTCAGTGTCACAATCACTTAGATTACCTATTAATGAAAGAGAGACGGATCTTCCCCGTTTATCTTGGATTCCTAAAATTCACAAGAATCCATATGAACAACGTTTTATCGCTGGCTCGTAAAGCTGTTCAGACAAATCTTTGTCAGAATTTCTAACCACCATTCAAAGCACTACGAAACCTGTGTTACAGTTTTTTTGTGATACTGTTTACTCAACAAGTGGAATTAATAGTATGTGGATTAAAAAAAATATTGTTTGGCTCTATTGTATCCAAATATATATTCTTAAAATGTGTTTTTTACGTATGCGTCTTTTATACAAGTTTCAGAGAGCTCTTGACCATCTTAAACACCCTTTTCTAAACAAAACAAACATTTGATTTTTCCTCTCTGTACACCCCAAGACCTCATTCTAAACCGAAAGAACGCCTTCATTCCCTTGTTTTGAAAGCTTTCTTTTCCACGAAAGGTGAACGTCGGTTCAAATATATGGCCAGGGAAGAAATATACGGAGGACAAAATAATAAAATGAGCAATTCTGGTCAAAAACATCTTCATCGAGTGTTTTGGAAAGACCTTCAAGTAGATTATTGGCATACCTTTTGGAAATTACTCTGCCAGCTGTTGGCTGACTTGTTTTCCCCCTACGTGGCTGAATCCATTCGAAAAGCTGATCAAAACAGATCACAAGGACTTTGCAAAGGCGTTTAATTTTGCTTTCAGATATATTAATGACATCTTGGTATTTTATTGACCACGTCTATCGTATGTATCCATCAAATTGGAAATCTAAGACACGACAGACTCTTCCACACCATCCACTTAATCTCGTTCTTTTCCTCCACGAAACCAACATGGACAGCTTTCAACGAAGCAGTATGATATGCGTGATGATTTAATCTCTCTATTGTGTTTACATATGGCAGATGATTCGATATTCAATAGCTTGTTCTCAATATCGCGATTTTCGTACAAGATGTCACGAAATGACTAAATCAATACACAGGGTTTCGAGAGATGCAGGTTGATGAGAGTTATGGGGAAGTTAAGATACTTTCATATCCTTTATGCAATATGTAGTTGGACGTGTCTGATGTTTGTTACTATACCTGTTGGTTCCGTTGTTGTGTACCAGGTTCTCATTTTTGAGCGTGTAACGACTTGCTTGGAATGACATTGATGTTTCAGACGGATGTCGTCGATGAAGTTTTCTCTTCCGGAACACCTGGTCTTTTTCTCCTTGTACGATTTCAGGAGTCTCCGTGTATACTTTCTTGTGTTCGTGAGTTTTACAAGAATGATAAATATAATTATGTTGACCGTTCAGTATTTTCTGGGTTTTATTTTTAAGATTTGTAGCGATGCACCGTGGATATTTTCGACTGTATCAATAAGATTTAATGCAAAAATATTCATCAATCCGAATGTATCGTATATTTCCATATACGGACGCACGGACGGAGCCCTAATTGATATCCCATGCAAACACGTTTCGCGGGGGTTAATAACTATCGCCTTCACGAAAGTTAATAATCACATAACAACAGTATAGATGTAAACAGCATCAATTGATTTCATCTCTTGTACAGTGCTGAATGGTATATTACTCTGTAAGCAAAGTCAATCTATCTTTGGGGTCATTTTTTTCTCAAGTTCAGTACCTCTCGTCTTCCTTGTACGTTAGGCTGGTATTTATTTAAAAGTTAAGTAGTTTTCCTATTGGAAAGTAAGGCCGATTTTCACTCGCAATCAATTTGTTTCTTTTTTTTCTGAGAGATGAATGATGTTCGAAAGAATGGTAGACTTTTCAAATGTTCTTTAAACTTTCCAATTTTCTAAAAACAAATTAATCTTCTCGTTGTTGTTTTTCTTTTAAATTAGTTACAGGCATTGTGTTTGATTATTTCTGCCCCTAACAAATTTCACATGTAACTTTCTATTTTCGTTTCCTTTTTTCTTAATTTTGTTTTTGTGTTTTTCACAACTTAATAAAACAGACCTGAAAATCAGGACTAATGCTGATGTCGCAAGTCCAAGAATCAGAGTTATGTTAGAAAAAGAAAAATCACAAAATCATAGAAATAACCGAATTTCTGGGTGAAAATTGTCGTTCGTTTTTCGTTCTATTGTTGATCCATGTACCTAAAGCTTTATGTTATATTTACCGTCCTGTTGTTGGTTCATGTACCTACAGATGTTTGTATTATTTACCGTCCTGTTGTTGGTTCATGTACCTACAGATGTTTCTATTATTTACCGTTCTGTTGTTGGTTCATGTACCTACAGATGTTTCTATTATTTACCGTTCTGTTGTTGGTTCATGTACCTACAGATGTTTCTATTATTTACCGTCCTGTTGTTGGTTCATGTACCTACAGATGTTTCTATTATTTACCGTTCTGTTGTTGGTTCATGTACCTACAGATGTTTCTATTATTTACCGTTCTGTTGTTGGTTCATGTACCTACAGATGTTTCTATTATTTACCGTCTTGTTGTTGGTTCATGTACCTACAGATGTTTGTATTATTTACCGTCCTGTTGTTGGTTCATGTACCTAAAGCTTTATGTTATATTTACCGTCCTGTTGTTGGTTCATGTACCTACAGATGTTTGTATTATTAACCGTCCTGTTGTTGGTTCATGTACCTACAGATGTTTGTATTATTTACCGTCCTGTTGTTGGTTCATGTACCTACAGATGTTTGTATTATTAACCGTCCTGTTGTTGGTTCATGTACCTACAGATCTTTGTATTATTTACCGTTCTGTTGTTGGTTCATGTACCTACAGATGTTTCTATTATTTACCGTTCTGTTGTTGGTTCATGTACCTACAGATGTTTCTATTATTTACCGTTCTGTTGTTGGTTCATGTACCTACAGATGTTTCTATTATTTACCGTCCTGTTGTTGGTTCATGTACCTACAGATGTTTCTATTATTTACCGTTCTGTTGTTGGTTCATGTACCTACAGATGTTTCTATTATTTACCGTTCTGTTGTTGGTTCATGTACCTACAGATGTTTCTATTATTTACCGTCTTGTTGTTGGTTCATGTACCTACAGATGTTTGTATTATTTACCGTCCTGTTGTTGGTTCATGTACCTAAAGCTTTATGTTATATTTACCGTCCTGTTGTTGGTTCATGTACCTACATATGTTTGTATTATTAACCGTCCTGTTGTTGGTTCATGTACCTACAGATGTTTGTATTATTTACCGTCCTGTTGTTGGTTCATGTACCTACAGATGTTTGTATTATTAACCGTCCTGTTGTTGGTTCATGTACCTACAGATCTTTGTATTATTTACCGTTCTGTTGTTGGTTCATGTACCTACAGATGTTTGTATTATTTACCGTCCTGTTGTTGGTTCATGTACCTACATATTTTTGTAATATTAGCCGTTCTGTTGTTGGTCCGCGGACCTACAGATGTTTCTGTAGACATATTTTTTTGACTATTTTCCATTCTGTTTTTGGTCCATGTTTCTATGGAACACGTACCTTGACAGTAACGAGATTTTTTGACATAAAGAACTCCTATATGTTTACGATACCCAGTCTTCTTGTTATTATCTACTTAAACAATCACCGAATACAAAAAACCAACGACTTCCCTAACGTCAATGAGGGCGTACAAACCGATCTCATTTCACAAGCTTTCGAAAATCATGATCGGTTGGTTCACTTTTGTCTCGTTGACAGAGTATAACGACTTTTAAAACAAAGAATCGATTGCAAAATGAAGAAACCTGGATAGAGTCTGTACTTTAAGATAAATAGTTTAATCTTCAAAAGCTCACAATCACAAGACTGACTGTTTCCATGGTAACGTATTGGATTTTTTTTTTCAATCGTTTGTGCAAATATAGCGAGGAAGTGCATATTTGTCTTTGAATACATATAATTCTTAGTCCGAGATTGCGGTCGAATAAGGCACATGAGAGCGATTAGCAGCAAGCATGACAAACAATGGCTGACATCAAAATTGTCCTATCATGTTAAGTCATGTATCAGAAGAACACATCTGAACCATTGACAGTTAGCGGAATAAAACGTAGGCAAAGTTATCGGCAGTATATAAAAAACCCTTGTCCAAAACGAAATCGATAACTAGCAGAATATTTCACACTCCCGTTCAATGCCGCTTTATTTAGAACGGACTTAAATATCCGAGTACATACCTAACTTGCATAGTTTAGATCATCAGATCCCGAGATCTACCACCAGCATATTCTGATACTGGTCTGACCCAGATACAACATAAACTGGCTTCCGTTTTGTATAAGAGAAAATTTAGAAAAATAACTTTGTTTTTTAAACAAACGGCAATATTCAAAATCATTCATGTTGGTTATAATCATACATATTGAACATTAGCGATGTGTATCTCTTTATCGCTTGACGAATCTCCCTATCCAAAACTTTCTTACATCTATTTCAGAATATCAGTTTTTGACATTAACCACAAAAATATGGAATAATTTTGACATCTTGTATTCATTGATGGTGCACATTCTTCATATATGTTCTACATAAAAACCGAAACTGGATCTAATAAACTGTCTTTAGTTAATCATACACTTTTATTCAGATGAAGACATCAAATTTCCTCTCCCGCAGTTTGACAGTCAAATTAATCAACATTTCTGGAAAGCGTGATAATTCCCGGATTAATTGTTTCGTTCTATTTGCAAAAATCGGTTCTTTTAATCTTCTGTATAAAATGAATTAAAGACCACAGCTCATACCAAATTATATTTATCACCACGTACCGCACCAGTCAGAGAAATAACATGCAGTATTCTAGACTGGTACTGTAACATTTAGTCATAGCTAGACGAACCATTTACAACTTATTCGTCTGACCATTTTTCTTTTTCATTATGATCGGATGATATTTTCCCCTAAATTTAGTGAAATATTTTGGCGACTGAGTTGCTGTGGTTCTGTGCCAGTAAAATAAAGGTGCTGGGTCTGAATACGTGTTTATTATTCAAGTTTTTTTTTCGAGGAAAAAAAAGCTCCCAAAATACAGAAGATAGTTTCGTACAGAAACCAATTCCTGCTGTAATTTAGGACAGGGTAATAAACTTTTTTCAGTGATATTGATTCGGACCAGGACAGGACTGGCACGTGTAACATAATATGTCATCTCCCTAAAAGGCCAGGGCATACAAGTATGGTTATTGTCTGGTAGATAATGCCTATTACGTTATAATATTGATTTATTTATTGATTTAAGAGTTGTTGTATCCAATAATTGTTAGAATAATTATTTTTTAAATATCAATTTTCCTTATATTGGTCATAAAAAACAACATACTTTTTAATACTTTGATTTGTATAAGTAGTTTTAAGTTAATAATCCCTGCAATATTTGAAAAGCTTGGCCACCCTTGAATTCAGTTAAAAGGGTGTTATTATACAACAAAACAAAACAATGTTTCTTTTTTAATGTGACTGTGTTCTGTGTTTCAGAAGTTGCTTTTAAATATTACGACTAAAAAGGCATTTGACAGCATGCAAACCAATCAACAAGAAAGGTCGGTGTCGACATTTAACATCACAACTGAACGTCGCGTTCCCCAGTATAATGGTCGCCTTTCCCCGCCATCTCAATATTAAAGTCACCCAAATGCTTTATTTGGTCGTTCATTATATGTTTCAAGCGTCTAACAAAATCAGAGCTACTGATAATAAAAAAATCGAAAACCGGAGAAAAATCCGAAATAGTCAAATTCGCCAATTTTAAAACATTATTTTTGTTTTTTTGTTTTTTTGTTTATCTTTTTTTATTGTGATAACAAACAAAATCCTTTTATCACCAATTAGTTAACATTGTTTATAAGGAAGAGAACTACCCAGTTACGGCAGCGTGGCTTTATCGACTGTCTGTTCCACGGTACATAAGCAGCTCAGCTGCTTGTTACTTAAAGAAAAAGTAGTCGTTAAGTTTCTGGTATTACAATATGTACACAAACAAAATGGCAGCCGATGTAAGAGCAGACGTCTAAAATTGGAATTCAATAGAAATACGAAGGGTAATGTAACCTGTACCATGTCCCCGTGTGGTCAGATCGTCTAAGTTAGTTCAGATGTACGGAGAACAGTTGTTGTAAAGTCGATACGGTAAATATCATAAAAAATATATATGAATACTTATTTATATTGTTTGAAGGAAAGGGATGGGAATGCGGGCGATTTTCAAGGCATTGGTATTTAAGGCGCTTGATTCCTGACGAAGTATCAATTGATTTGGTGTGGCCTGATAACTAAATGTAAAAATGCATATAATCCTCATAGCATGTATAAAGGGAATGTTTCATGAAGGGGAGATAATTGTTAAAGACTCACTTTTGAGGATACAACTTTTTCCACATGCTCCATCGCAGACACATTCCTTTCGGGGACTCACACACGTCCCGTTTTGGCATTTCTTCTTACACGTGCGTCCACTGTTTTTGTCAATCCGTCGTGGACACTCTTCTTCGATCGCTGATAAAGGAAGAGAAGAGGTTAGCATTATATGAAAAATGAGGGGAAAAAATTCATATCAAAAATATATAATTCTAGTATGGGTTTGTGTAACTACATGTCATTCGATCATTGCCATCTGTAGAAATAAGTCACATATAACATTCTTACTGGTATATCTAACCATGCATTACAAAATGGAGCATACGAAAGATGTATTTGTATGAGGAGGTTGCCAGGCTTCGCTATGAGGTACCCCTCTTCTCTCGATCATCGTCCGGATTACAAGTATTATTATTACAGTCTTAACGGCCCGTTAACACATAGAAAGTCATTAGGGCCATATTACTATAAGGCTTCATGGGTACAAGCCAGGAATAGTAGTAAATTTACATTTCTTTCCGGGTCACTGTCCGGCTTACAATAATCTTCATGCGTATATATCAGAAATAGTTGATAAAAGGTATGAACCTGACTACATTCATGTCCTTCAGGGTAATGCTGATTAGCTGCCTGAGAAGTCAGCTGACATCTGCTACAGGACTTTCTTGCCAAACAGCTTACAAGGAAAGATCAGTACAAAGATGAGAAATAAAACGTTTATTGCGTTCATTCCTTTCCCTTAGTCTTGACGTCACAATTAAATTCATTCGTAACGGCAAAGACGTCATCATTAATTTAGTTTATCAAATAACCAGGCTGCTTTGAGCGACGTAAATGCGCCAACGTCATTAATATCATATAAAATACACGTATGTTAAAATTACAGTGACGTCATTGCTAAACGACGTCACGGGCTTAACTTGACAGTGAAACAAACGTCCTGTTCGACTCTAAATTTGCCTGTATGATAGGGAAAAGTTTTCTTCTCAAGTTTTTTTCAAAGTTAAGGAAGTGCATCTTTCGCGAATGTACATGCTCTATTGAATTTGATAAACTCGTCCGAAAATTTGATTTGACCAAGGCCAAAATGGTCACGTCATCTCATATTCATATCATTTTGATTAACCATCTGCCTCATTTGCGATCACATTTAAATATGATATGCCATGAGTATTCAAATGAGTATTAATTAATTAATAACTCTAAAGACACAGTCAGCTTCCGAAAATTGACATGAAGTTACTGGCGTCATTAGCAAACGTGTTATCTGGGTATGTTATGGTTATTGAACCTCAGTTTTATTGTTAGTACCTTGTTCATGAACGACAGAGTGACATAGAATTTCTGAAGATTTTGACGACTGTATAAAATGCTTAAGATATGTCAGGTTTCCTTATTTGAAATGTGTTTAGCTTTGTGGCGGAAAATGTTGGCTTTTTCACAAAATCGAAAATATCTGTTTTACTGACCCAGCAAAATATTTTGTTAATACTAAAATTTGTCTAAATGGGACAACACGTCACCAATTGACCGAGTAACATCGATATTATTCAACAACAGAAAAGAAACTACATCGGTGAATAATTACATGATGTAGAGCACGTCATACACTTAATAGATTAAAATGAAAAAAAAAATATGAGATAGAATTATGAATAATGTTTTTCTATGAATTTCCATTAGTATCGCTATAGAATTCCTCTCTTGTCACGACGCAGGGTTCTTCGTTGCTGATATTTTCTTTAAACAACCCAGTCACTGTAAATGAATCACTTTATGTTTCTCGGTAATGCATTGTCAGGCTCGGACGTGTATTGGAATAAGTGGCCAATTTAAACGGTGAAGGCTTCTTACATTCGTGCTGTACCAAGACACATCACACTTATATTGTAGTCAAAGGTTCAACAACAGTTTGGTCACAAATAAAAAGGATGGGCAGATTTGGCGGGAGTTAATGAGCGCCGGATGTTACCGCATGCAAATGGAACAAACGCAACAGGTCTGAGGACTCTAGAGAGTCTGGCGCGTTAAAGATGGGGGCGTCTCGTGGTCCTAACATGGCAGTAATTAGACACGCTTTATTCCCAGTTTGATGCAATTTTCTTAATGGCAGTGTTTGTGTAGAGGTGTGTGGTGTATGTTATCAAATGTGAAAGACATGGTCTGTATCTATTCAGTACCTTTCTAACTGTACGTCGCCATGACAACGTACTTAAACAACAATAGAGAACGCTCTCAGAGATCCGACATAAATTGCATGTGACGTGTTCAGTTGCATGACTCGATTGTCATCTGCAGTAGCTTTCTCATCGGATCTTCAACAAACTGTGTATATAGAAAACCATTGTCATATCTAATGGTCGATTCTCAGGCAAGCCAAGATGTCACGTTCTACGGTATGAAAAGAAACACATTTTCGAGAAAGATAAGATAAGAATATAAAACAGCTCGGGCAGCGTCATGTTGGATTCGTGTAAGATTCAGAATGCTCAGAGCTATCGCAGCAAACAAAAACACAATACATGTTGGCTTTTGTATAGCTAACTGACAAAGCTTTCAGAATGCCCCGGGATTTCAGAAGTATGGGAGATATTGTCTTCTGTGCGTAAAAAAATATTGTATTTTGTAGAGCTAAACGACAAAGCTTTAACAACGATGCAATATGGAGACACGGGGAATGTGGTCTTGGAAAAATGGATGACAATCATCAGCGTAAAAGGCGACACATTGCTGAAAACAAATACCGCAATCGATCACAATTACCAAGATATGACAACAATGTTAGTATCTAGATATAGCAATGATACAAATTGCCTGGACATAAAAACAGGTTAACAAAAGTACCTAGATATAACAATGATGGTTGGACATTAAACCAGGTTAACAAAAGTACCTAGATATAACAATGATGTTTGGACATAAAACCAGATTAACAGAAGTACCTAGATATAACAATAAACAAGACTATTCTATAAAGATTCAATGTAATTTAATATTAAAGGGACTTTTCTGTGTGTCGGTCATAAGGCAGGGAAATCAGAATATGAGTGATACATGTAACTAACTGTTGATATCTATTTTTCATCATTGAAAGAATACTTATCACGAGTAACAAATTGTTTGAATTCCGAAATGCGAACGTCACTGATTGTGTTAACATGAGTTTAACCAGTATCAACTGAATCATAGGTAGTTACCAATACGTCACTTACTGTGTAAATACCACCGGTTTGATACAACACATCTCTTACTGTGTTAACACAGGTAAACATCGTATCATCAGTTTGACACAACACGTCACTTACTGTGTAAACACAGGTAACAACTGTACCATCGGTTTGATACCACATATCACTTACTGTGTTAACACAGGTAACGACCGTATCACCGGTTTGATACCACATATCACTTACAGTGTTAACACAGGTAACGACCGTATCACCGGTTTGATACAACACGTCACTTACTGTGTTAACACAGGTAACCACCGTATCACCGGTTTGATACCACATATCACTTACTGTGTTAACACAGGTAACGACCGTATCGTCGGTTTGACACAACACGTCACTTACTGTGTTAACACAGGTAACGACCGTACCACCGTATCAAGCAGCGACGATATTACGTGTAGGATATGAATGGGTATCGATTTTAAGTTGATTGCATATTATGTTCATCGAGTAGTTCTGCGTCTGTTAATGATTTACATCAAAATGACTTCCTGAGTGAACTTGTAAAAAAAAGGATTTTTTTTTATCCCAGGATGTCTGACTGTTGGTGAAATCAATTAATATAATGTTAACGACGTCCCGGCCGTGCTCTCGCGACTTTCATCACAGAGTGTCCTACTCCGATATCGACACTTTTAATGTTTCCTGATCGAATCAGAATCGACATCAAAGACCTGATGGCTCAGTATGATACAGTTTGATCTTTTGTCTGGTTATTTCATGTAACATATGCAGTATGAGGTGATGTTATTATACAGCTGGGCTATGCCTACCGTGTAGTGTACTTGACAAGCACACTATTGGCGCTGTTACACGACAAGGTAGAGATCAAGTCTGTGTTTTAGTTACGACAACTCCATTATAAACTTATCAGAGTTAAGAGTGGCTTAAAATATCGTAAATGACATTCATCGCGTGACCCTTATGACGTCAGTATTGTGAACAAAGCAACATGTAGTGTTTGCCGTTAAAATGGTAATTTCACTTTTGTCAATAAGGAATAATCCTCTTTAGTTTAAATTTGATTATAATCGGCGCAACAGAGCAGATACATACGCAAGGAATGTAAATATATGTTATTTTGTTATTGCATTTATTGTCGTTATAAATGACAGGGTTTTGTAAGCAGTCTTACCTGATTGGGTGGTGCTCTATATAGTGTTTGTCTGCAAAGCTACCATTTATACCTGACATAAATAACGATAAAGCAATCAAAATAAATGTGAACCATGCACAATCTAACATTCATTAACTCTACATAATTCAGCATTGTGAATCACAGACCATTCCAAATACACACCATCTCTAGCACCACGTGATTTCGACAAGACGTTGTGGAAGAGTCAACAAAACGGATAAGAAAATCTTGAGCTAGCTTCCTGATTATAAAGACCTATGGCTTCCTCAAATTTAAACGACACTCTAGAGCATCACGTGTGAATTCAACGATATTTCTCATAGTACTAAATTCTTTCATTTCCCCTTTTGATTAGGGAGCATAAGGAATATTCCGAGAAGTGATATGTCACCTGCTATTTGTAATTGATATTTGGGGTTGGTTTTGTCGACAGAATGCACCTCTGTCGCGAGAACTCATTCCAAAGTCAATGAGTATCTACGGATTATACTATTTACATCCGGTCATCGAGTCGTCTGTCCAATCATTCTCCGCGTAGAGAAACACGTCGCCTTTCTCTGTGTAGAAGGTCAAAGGACAAACTTCCAGACGAAGCAATGCCTTCGGAGACATTTGTCAAAGACGCAAAACGCTATTCGGAATAGATCTCCTTAATAACAGGGAGAGTGTTGACGACGGGCTTTCGTTATTACATCTGTGGTGATTATTTACAACTCTCAGTAATATAGCTGCTAGGCTGCTGTCGACAATAAGATAGAATTTCAATTAGTCCTTACACAAATAACACGTATTTGTTCTCAGCGACCGGTGTTGTGCATTCTTCTATAACATCGCTACGACAAGGATGAACAGGTGAATGCGAGAAAGTTTGCATCAAAAACGTCATTTCTGTCATTTAATCGTATGTTGAGGATTTTACAGCATAATGTATCCACCAACAAGCAAACTAACTGACGTCGGCCTGTTTTAGAGTACAGTAGTATCAATATACAGATGTGAAGACACTTTATAACATTGGTGTTCTGAAGCATAATAGAGTTTCTTCGTCATAGTGACGCGGTATAGAGACACCATGACGTCATGCTGTAAGAGACAGCATAATACATTGTATGACTCTAATGACATCATTCTAACGAAGACCAGATTGCAGCGTAAGCTATCACAGGACGTCGCATATACACATTACTTCACTCAGATGTAAATTAGACAGCAAAATTAACTATCTAACAGTGACGTCAGTTTAATGTGGGTTAGTGGATAACATCGGATATGAACACAACCCTCAGTCTATTAATGCGATGAGAGGGTAGTATTATATTTATTATGATGTCACTGTTATGTTGATAAGAAAAGATAATCAAATTCAGCAGGAACTCGAAGTCACTGTAAAGTTTTTATTGTCATTATGATTTGTCAGGTTGTATGGTACAGAACCAATCTCTAACCAGCTTTCTGGGTTACTATGACTGCACTAATCACACATTACTGTATATAGTCTTCATTGCCTTTGGGTGGCCTTGAGCATTTTAAGTTGGCAAACACAAGCTTCGCGAGTGATGTTCGGTTAAAATCTTGTATTATCTTCAAGAGAAAAACATTTTTCTGTTACTCTATTGGCCTTCTACTTAAGTAATGCCGTTATTTCGTCAAAGCTGACAAGACGTCAGAATTGTTTCTGTGGCGTGATATCCTTGTCTCGTTACAGGGCCCCTCCCCTTCCACCTCTCCCCACCTATCCCCTACCCGCTTCCTCCGCCACCTTCTCCATAGAGGATATGTCCATGAAATCTCATCCTTACGATAACTTTGATACGTGTACCTGTCCAAGTAAGGAGAAAGATTCGTATACATAATATCATACAAATAAGCACGTATATACAAACCACTAAACATCAATTAACCAGAATGTGTACTCCATTAAAAATATCTGATGTGTTTTTGGAAATCATTGTTTAAAACACCTCTACAGTATTAATAATTCCTTATTAATCTGCACAAACTTGCAAACAGTTCCTTATCGTGTTAAGGAAAGTGTCTATATATAGATTTCACTTTTAAACCTGTAGGAAATGTTTTCCTTCAACCTAATCAATACGGCGATAATTTACTATGGCCTTGTAATGCTCCCGACAAAAGCTGGTTTATGTACGGAGACGCCATCTTTACTATATATATATACATATATATACGCTGTTGCTCTAGCATTAAATTTTATATATCAACCAGACTACAGGGGAAATTGATTTTAAAAGTAACTATCTGGGAAACGTGCCTTAACATACTGTCAATTTGTGACTATATTTGAAATTAGAAATATGAGTTTTAATAATTAATGCGAATTGTGATTTCTTTTTCATTCGTAGTCATAGTGATGAAATGTTCGTGCGATTTGTCAACATGTACAAATTAACAGACAGTATTGTAGCACGAACGTCTACCCAACAACACAGCTGTGTGTTCACACCAACACGAAATACCCATCCTAAACAATGACGAAACATGAAGCATCGACCATACAATCATTTCATAACAACAATTCATCACACTCTGGAAAACATTTTTAGCGCCAGATGACGTAACTACAACAAACTTATTTATATTGTCGTCATATCCGGTACTGCGCATGAAATGATTAATAGGCCTTATCTTTCTACGTGGAAGGTATTTGACGGCATGTAGTAGAGAACGAAGCATGCTTTAAACAACATAACGTGTTCCACCAGGTCAAATCATTTTACAGAATTAGAAAGGAGGGGAAAGAGGTCTCAGGTGTGACAAAGGGCACAAAGAGTTCAGATTTTTTCGAGTGTCCATTCGGACACCAACTAAGCTGCTCTAAAAAAACTCAAGAAAATACTAATATGTCAACATAAGCATAATCCAAACTCAAATTCAATAAAACAAGGGGAAAATCTGAACAAAAGAAAGATTTACACGGAGATTTCTGAAGAAAGTACAAGGGGGAGGGGGGGGGGGAAGACCACTGGTACCGGAAGAATACGCGTCTTCTGGTTTACGATGACACCCGCCATGTAAACGTTGGTGTACCAAAGTAAGCAATGCCACGGTTTTTTTTTTCAAATGAGAACAAGGTTTAAAACAATGGAACAAACATGTAAACTAAGGAGCATCAAACACGTCCAGTTTCATATCGCACAAAGAAATAGAATATTTCTCAATGAGATCACTATGTCGACCCTAAAATTTCCCTGTGACTTTCATCAACCAGCATATTTCAAAACTTTTGTGTTACGAGTTTGTCTGTCAGTTGACGGCTTCTTGCACAAAAATCATGACAATGGGAACAGGCCCTTAAATATCGAATCAACTGTGACATGTAAATACTATAGGTTGGGGATGTAGGGATATTGCTATACAGAAATGGAAAATTCACAAAAGGGAAATTGAAATCATCATGTTTATTTTACAGCTAGCTGGAAAGCTGTCCGTGCTTGTAGGAAGAGTCTGACGTGTCTTTAAATTCCAATTTTGGTTGATATATACGATGCACGTGGTCAATAAATTTCTTATCATTTAAAGACAAGACGTCATCAATATATCTGAAGATGAATTTAAAAGATTTTGCAAGGTCTTTGTGACCTGTTTTGATAAGCTCTTAAACAACGTCAGCCTCGTATGAAAACAAATACAAGTTAGCCAACAGAGTGGAACAGTAAGCTCCCATAGGTATGCCAATAGTCTGTTGGAAGATCTTACCACTAAACTTGGCGAACATGTTGTCGACCAGAACCGTGATATTTTTTTTTTTTTTCATGATTCGTATATTTGTTCTTTATTTTGGACGTATTTTTAACGAAATACATTTCAGTATAGTACACAACCATATATTGCTACCGCCGTTCATCTTTCTTGGAGAAGAAAGTTTTTCATAACAAGAAAAAGAAAGCATTCCTTTAGTTTAAAATGGGGCATGGTGGTGTATAGGGAGGAAAAAGCAAATATTCTTTTAGAAGAGAGTATTGAAGATTGGTCAAACGTTTTGGGGGGTCTTCAAAATTCACAAACTATTAATTTCACTTCTTCAGTAAACGGTATCACCGTAAGACAGTAACCCAGATTTGATAATACTAAAAATGATGGTTAGCAGTGTTGACAAAGGCTCGATATAACAGCTAGACGAGCCAGCAATAAAACGTTGTCTATAAGGATTCTTCTGAAGTCTGCGACTCCAATATATCCGTATCCTTATCGTGAATAGGCAATCTAAATTATTCTTATACCGAAACATGATTAGCTGGTATTTCGTCCTTTGAAATATTGCATAATGTATAGGTGGGATTTCCTCCGTTATCAAGAGAGCCCGGTTCTATTTGTATACAGGAAATATAATACTGCTTGCCTGCAGACAAGGATCAAGTTAGCGGACAAATTTAATGAAACTGCGAAACAGTTTATGTTGAATTTGTCTCCAGAGCAACTCAATTTGTCACTCCATGAAATCTACAAAAGCAAGATTCAACGCTTATATTTCAGATTAGACAGTTTGTTTTCAATATTTTGGAACATATTGAAATCGGCAGATACTAGAACTTGTACAAGACTCAAAGATTGCTTTTAAAATATAGTCCGACATTTCAAATTAGAAGATGATAAAACCGTCCCACTTAGGCGAAATAAGAGTATGCGACACATTGAATAAAAACAAAACAACGTAATAAAATTGTTTTAATTAATTTTGCAATTTTTTTCCCAGAAATTGTGAAATTCTCCGACTGCTACGCGGAAGAATAACGCCTATACTGAGTTCTACGGTCGTCTCCCGCTCTTTTTAAAATGTCGAGTGTGTGTCGTGGCTATCCTCGAGTAGACTATGTATCCAAGGTATCAAGAACGAAGTCAAGAAGCAGTTCTGTAACAAAATCGCTCAGTTGACGTTTTCGGTCTTGGAGATTTTCAGTTTCAGGAAGAAAATAATGTAGCAGACGACATTGCAAGGTCTCAAGCAGATATCTATACATAGTAAATAAATTCGTTCTGCTAAAAATATCATGTGATATTTTGATTTATCGAATACTTATCGTGTATGTTATTATTCTTATCAATTCGGAACTAATTTGCTTACTTTTATCTAAGGTTTAGCATTAGAAATGGGTTGTCTCCCCTTTCAGAATATGTAAAGTATGTATTGATACGTCCAGATCAATGTTAATCTGGTCCAATTCGTGGACAAATAAAACAATCTTTAATTTCGTAGTTTTACTGAGTCAAACTTGAGTAGAAATTTAAATTTAAAAGAATACTTCTTCAACATTATAAATATGTGTTTTCGAAAAATATATAATTTCGATAGAACTTTCTTGTCTGGACTAGGAAAATTTCCTTAATCACTTTTTCCGGTAAGTCCTTTATTGTGGATATTCCTTGTTTTTGCTGATAAGTATTCACTACTTACTCTAACACTTATCATTGCAGGACAGTATTATAGTACTGTATATTGATTCGATATTATTGAAAATATCCAAGATTTTGGACGGATTTTTTCTTTTTACATTTATATTATTTGTAAACTTTGCTAGTTATTCTTTAATATATACATTTCTTGTCTTCTTTCATTTTGTTTAGATAATGTAGTACTATGATATGACAAATATACCCCAAGCACGCGCCCCCTTCAGTGGGATTGGTGTTAATGTATTCACAGTTGTAAATCTCTACCCACGCAATATTACTGTCGATTATACTGCACCACCGAACAGATTCTCCATTTCCACTTCCTCGTGCAGTGTAACATGTAAAACGCCTCTAAAAGACCACCAGTAACGTGGGAATATCTACAGGTTCTAAACAAACAGTCGGATATTTGTTTTCTCCCGAAACATTCCGCGCCATTAATATATGCATTAGAAACATGTAAAAAGTATCTTAGATCTCGCGTGCTTTTGACTTTATCAGGCTACTTATCTTTGACGTAACTCTGAATCTTCCAATAGGTGTCTCCTGACCAAGGTTTAACCCTGCATTTAAAGTAGCGCTTTCTCTTTAATGAACATAGAATAGTGCATTTACCGACATAAAATTACTCAATTCCACTACATATAGCTTGATGTACGGGATGTTTACATCGCTGTTTTTCTATCTTATCTCTATGCTACCTACATCGATGGAGAACTGCAGTAATGTCGGTCTGGCATCACGTGGTACGATCATTTCTGTAAAATATAACAAGGGTTTCTTCACAGAAAATTAAGATGAAGCCAATGAAAAGTAAAAAAATAATGCTAAAATTGAAAAAAAATAATAATAATAATGAGTTAAATGCCAACTAACCAGTTCAGCTTGAAAACGATTTTTTTTCAGGGAAAAGTTGATTAGCGTTTACCTCAACGTATAACTGCTTCGATCAGAGCGAGCGACAGCTAGAGTTTTATTGGTTATTTTATAGCTAGCTCCTGGAGTTTTGACACGACGTGTTTCATTCGATTAATAACTTTACTAGAAGAAAAGGTTATCTCGTATGCCAGAGAGCGGGCCTGGTTTTATATCCAATGATTTACGTTGTATTTGTAAGTGGTATGTTTTCTTGAATTCGATTCTCTAAGGAAAGACTGCTCGTTGGAAAATAACACAACCAACAATCCTTTGTTTTGTAAATGTAATTTAGGCGAGGGTACACTGTATACTGTACTAACATTTCGTAACCTCATCAGGAACCGGTTAACGTCTTTAAGAGTAGTGTGAATAGTTGTTTTATTGAACATTTTACTAAAACAAGAAGGAAATTTAACAAAAGTGTAATCCAAATTCAAAATCGATGAATTGAGTGAAAAAACAAAACGGTACATGGAAAAAAGACCAGGTATTCACGGAGGGTAAACTTATTCTGTATATGAACGACAGTCACCATATATATCTTCGTCAGTTCAACTAAGTAATATTACGTTTGTAAATGGAAACAAGTTTAACAACAACAAAACCACGGGCCGTACTAAAGAGCATCGAACACGCATTTCTTCCTATCACACAGGGAAATGGAATACTTCCAAATAACAACATGGTGACGACCATGAAACTTCCCCATAATATTTATCAACCTGCATCTCTCGAGTCCCTGCGAGATGAATTGACGTGACAGCTGTCGACATCTTTTACGAAAGTGATGATATTGGGAAAATGCCATCGGATATCAAATTAACTCTGACATGATAATATCATAGGCCGGTAAGGCAATGTTACGAAATGTAAAATTCGCTCTCGCGTAACTTAAAGCTTAGCGGGAAAATGTTCCTGCTAGTTTTACCGTAGGAGTCTTTCATGTTCTTGATTTCCATTTGTTATTGGGTTGACAAGGCCAATGAATGTCTTGTTGTTTTAAAAACAATTTAAATCATCATCAATTATCTTAGTCAAATTGAAGGACTGCGTGAGTTTTTTTTTTTTTTTTTGTCCTGCTTTCATCAGCACTTCTAACTGAGGTCAGACTGTTGTATCTAATGCGGTTACATATGCCGCTTGACATCAACCAATCACTGTTATGATTCCGAATACTGACGCAGGCGCAGTCGGTATCTGACTGGTCTGATTTGACCAAAGGTAACCGTGGTTGTGATGGCTTTTGGCAACAAGAATGAGTTCAGTCTTTCTGTTGTAAGACCGTAAAATGCAGCATAACGTTCATGACCATCGCATTGCACAAACAATATCTAACGTTTATAAGCGTCGCGATGATACAGAGGACGAATTACATTTATATCGTGTTTGAGAGGTTCATTTTGATAATGGTATAGTGAACTAAATTTTTGTATGTAAATATTATGTAAGTCTGCCGGGAATTTATATGGTTAACGAACTTGAGAGTATACAGTGAGTATGGCGAGGGTTCACAGACTTAACCGCAGTATAACGAGAGTAAAGGGTATAGTGAGAGCTCGACGAGAGTATACAGACTTAACCGCATTACAACGAGAGTATAGGGTATAGTGAGAGCTCGACGAGAGTTTACAGATTTAACCGCAGTACAACGAGAGTATAGGGTATAGTGAGAGCTCGACGAGAGTTTACAGATTTAACCGCAGTACAACGAGAGTATAGGGTATAGTGAGAGCTCGACGAGAGTTTACAGATTTAACCGCAGTACAACGAGAGTATAGGGTATAGTGAGAGCTCGACGAGAGTTTACAGATTTAACCGCAGTATAACGAGAGTATAGGGTATAGTGAGAGCTCGACGAGAGTTTACAGATTTAACCGCAGTACAACGAGAGTATAGGGTATAGTGAGAGCTCGACGAGAGTATACAGATTTAACCGCAGTACAACAGACTTAATAGTGAGAGCCGCAGTAACCGCAACGAGAGTATAGGGTATAGTGAGAGCTCGAGAGTTTACAGATTTAACCGCAGTACAACGAGAGTAGTATAGGGTACAGAGAGTATACTTTAACCGCAGTACAACGAGAGTATAGGGTATAGTGAGAGCTCGACGAGAGTTTACAGATTTAACCGCAGTACAACGAGAGTATAGGGTATAGTGAGAGCTCGACGAGAGTATACAGATTTAACCGCAGTAAAACGAGAGTATAGGGTATAGTGAGAGCTCGACGAGAGTTTACAGATTTAACTGCAGTACAACGATAGTATAGAGTACAAAGGGAACTTGAAGAGACTGTGTAAATAAACTATATCCTAACAAGAATAAACCATGTAAGATGTGTCATTTGATAGACAATGAATGTCAGGCAACATTATTCAATGCTTAAATGACGAAAGTTACTTTAAAAGTACGATATGAAAGAAGGATGTTCCTTCATCCAAAGTAGTGAGAGCACGGTAGTCTTCAAACATTTTCGCGCAACGCAAATGTCCTTGTTTTACATGTATTCAGTATGATATGCCATTTACTTAGAAGTATACAAGAGCAACACATTGATTATAAAGACATATGTTAATATCAATACGGAGCAAGTCCTAATGGTCAACCTTTAACATTTTACCTAGAATCACCAACCATTCCATAGAGATCAGATAGCACACTCCGCTGCTCATTGGAGATAACATCCGTCTCAAACACTGACAAGTGAAGCTTTTTGTGGTATTTCATTGGATAAATCTGACACACAGTTACATCACATCCCTTGATCAGTCTCGCTGTGTAACATTTGATTTAGTTTTCTACTCTATCAACCTGAAAAGGAGTTAGACAGTGGGGTATCATTGGAGTATTGTTGGTATCAGAGTAGAGATATATACACCACTGTCACCTTTTCCTGGTGAAGGCCATGATTTACGAGCGAATTGTAGATCCGAGAAAGTTAAAATAGGATTCGTCGTGCAAAGAGTGAACTAGTTCCTGGCTATATTTTGGCAAACGCTTTTGGTTAAAGATCCGTGGTTATATCGCTAACTTTTTGTCTGAATAATTTTTGCTTTAGAAAGAACGACTGAAATGTGCTTTACGCTTACATCTTATCCGATATACAGTGAACTGTGGTAGACACAAATATTTCGTCACGGCGAACTTTGGTATAGACAAATAATGTTATCACAGTGAACTGTGGTAGACACAAATACTGTGGTAGACACAAATATTTCGTCACGGCGAACTTTGGTATAGACAAATAATGTTATCGCAGTGAACTGTGGAAGGGACAAAATTTTTGTCATGGAAAAATTTCTTAGAGACAAAGAAAATATCATAACTGTGATAGAGACAAATATTTTGTCACCGTGAACTGTGGTATATAAAGGTGAGACAAACAGTTTTCATAGTAACTTTTGGTGGAGACAAAAGGTCTTTATCTCAATGTCAACGCTGGTAAACACAAAGTAGACTCAAAGCATATTCACAGTGAGCTCTAGCGTAGACACTTTGTTACACTGAAACTCACGCGGAAGAGAAAGGCAGTATAACGTAGTTTGTATACCGACAGTTATGGAAGGAGAGATATATTTCTTCATACTGTGTAACGTCAATAATACTGCAGAGCATCCGCACTCAACAAAATTGATGTTCAAAACAGGACAAAGTAATCAAACAAATGCAAAACACGTACCGTACATAAAATAATAGAATACCAGCCCACATTTATTGGGTATTTATGTACTCCCCTTTTAATTTGTAATCCTACTCGATGTGTACTCCCTGTCTGTGTAAATATGTAACCCCTTCCAACATGTACTGCCCGTTAATGAGTAATTAATCCCGATAGGTACTTCCCGTTAATGAGTAATTAATCCCAATATGTACTCCCCGTTAATCAGTATTCCCTCCCAAAATGTACTCCCCGTTAATCAGTAATCCCTTCAAATATGTACTCCCCGTTAATGTGTAATACCTCCAAATATGTACTCCCCGTTAATTTGTAATCCTACCCGATGTGTACTTCCTGTCTGTGTAAATATGTAATCCCTCCCAATAGGTACTCCCCATCAACGAGTAATCTCACAAAATTTATGCTTGCAGTTAACGTGTCACCCCACCTAATTTATGCTCCCCGTTAATTATTAATCCCTCCCAATATGAACTCTACGTTATTTTGTAATCCCTCCAAATATGTACTTCCCGTTAATTAGTAATCCCTCCTAATATCTACTCCCCGTTATTGTGTAATCCAAACCAATATATAATCCCCGTTAATGTGTAATCCCTTCCAATATGTACTCCCCGTTAATTAGTAATCCCTTCCAATATGTACTCCCCGTTAATTAGTAATCCCACCCAATATGTACTCCCCGTTAATTATTAATCCCTCCTAATATGTACTCCCCGTTAATTAGTAATCCCACCCAATATGTACTCCCCGTTAATTATTAATCCCTCCTAATATGTACTCCCCATTAATTAGTAATACCTTCCAATATGTACTCCCCGTTAATTATTAATCCCTTCCAATATGTACTTCCCGTTAATTAGTAATACCTTCCAATATGTACTCCCCGTTAATTATTAATCCCTTCCAATATATAATCCCCGTTAATGTGTAATCCCTTCCAATATGTACTACCCGTTAATTAGTAATCCCTTCCAATATGTACTTCCCGTTAATTAGTAATCCCTCCCAATATATACTCCCAGTTATTGTGTAATCCCTCCCAATATGTACTCCCCGTTAATGTGTAATCCCTCCCAATATGTACTCCCTGTTAATGTGTAATCCCTTCCAATATGTACTCCTCGTTAATTAGTAATCCCTCCCAATATGTACTCCTCGTTAATTAGTAACCCCTCCCAATATGTACTCCCCGTTAATGTGTAATCCCTTCCAATATGTACTCCCCGTTATTGTGTAATCCCTCCCAATATGTACTCCCTGTTAATTAGTAATCCCTCCCAATTTGTACTCTCCGTTATTGTGTAATCCCTCCTAATATGACTCCCTGTTCATGTGTATTCCCATCCAATATATGCAAACCGCTTCTGTAGTTTCCTTACCCAAACTGTGTGGCAAGGACAAATGGTTGCGTGACAATGAAAAAGCAGTTGTATTACAATAACAAAACTAAAAAATGTGACAAAGGTAGGTTTTGTTACAGCAACAGACACGTGTGTCAGGGAGACAAAGATAGGCTTGTCACAAACACGTAAAGTTCCAGTACATAACAGAGTTGTGGTAGATTTTTTTTTAAAAAAAAGACAAATGAACGACGGTAGGTTATCAAACTCTACCTATGTATCGCTACATCTGATGTCAGTCTTACATCGTACAAAATTGTAAAATATTCAATTAATTTCATACGTTGAAGTCTGTGTCCGTGATGATGTATTGTCTTTTACAAGTTTTCTGGCTCTAGAAAAAAATCATAGCAGTCCTGTACACTTTCATCGGAAGTATATGTTATTTAACCAGATTTTCATTCCTGAAACTTTGTATATAACAATGGCAACAAAGCGATAAATAAAACAGTGATATTGAGTTAGATAAGACGTTAGTATTGTTATATGTATGTGTATGTAGGCTCATGAATCCCGTATCATCAAGCACGTGCATCGCACAGGTGTAAAACGTGCATGCGTTTACGTATGAGTGCAGACTTACCGTATGTAAACAGAAGCGTTAATGACAGCAGGTACAAACTCCGTAATTCCATAATTCCTGTGTACAATAGGCAGTTATGTGTTACGGTGGCTCACAGCCACTGAATCACGCTACACTACACTGCAGAATGGAGCGAATCTGTGACGAGCTATTTAGACCTCGCCTGACACATGCCCGACCTAGGAAACTAATTAGATTTGCACATTTCTCTGTAGATCGTGCTTATATTGACTAAACTCACGTTCGCTCTCTCGTGCTCTCTATCTATATTGGACAGTTCTCAAGGTACATGTGGTTGACAGTTGGAGTACGGGAGCTGTACGAAATCTTGTTTCCACCAAATAGTCATCAGCGTCATTGGAATTAACTTTGCAGTCTAAAATTTCCCTAAAACAACGGCACAGATATGTGGTTTGTAATTAAGTTGTCTGAGAACATCGCTCCCCTACAGGAAATATTGGACAGAGTGACTAATTCCATTCCGCCTCTTTGGTAAGCCTCACTGTCGCGCATTCCTAGTCCCTGGTCAATTTCACTGTTTTGATACATATATTTGTATGTTTCAAAGCCTTACAACACATACATGTAAAGGCATCTCTGTGATTTGGTTTAGATGTTTCAGCTGGATGAACTCCACCAGTGTTTATAGCGGAGGTTTAACAGTACATCGACGGCTTATTCATGAGATCTGACGTGGATTCAAGCACGAATTTGAAACTGATTTTAAGTTGTAGTATTTCCGTCCCTTTGGGACGTGTTAGATGTGAAGGCATTTGACATGTGCCTCTCACGTTGGACGGGGCGGTACCCAGGGGACAATATGCTATAAAGTACATGTAGCTAACAAACATTTGATCGTTTTATAGAAAATATTTTGAAGAAGGAAATCAATGTCCGATTATGTGATGTTTCTTGTTGATAGTCCGTCGTTCATGTTGTCATTGGGGAATTTAATCTCGGCGTAGAATAGGCAAGGGAGATATGGAGATAGAAATTAGGAATCAGACATGAAGGCGAGCGAACCACTAGCTACAGTCAATAAAAACAAACAGCAACCTAAACAATCGACCATAAAAGTGTCATGCAATTATGCCGGTGTAAAACTGTGTTGATACAAGCCATTACGGCAATGAACAGCGCAATATCTCCAGGATCACCATCAGCACTGCAAGTAGATAACACTAACGGAGGTTACAGAGGGGCGCCTCTGCTTGTTTAAATCTTAGATGACGAAATTGTATAATAAAATATTTGGAGATATCTAAATGTGTGATTCCGTAATGGCATCATTTAAACAGCACTCGAGGGAGAGCTTTGCTAATGCACATCTCCGGATCTGAAGCATTCCCTTGCAGCAGAAAGCCGTTAGTGTAAATTTCTGTAGTAGTGGCCTCTATAATTATTAATTGTAAACGTTCCACACGTAGATTCGAGAACTAAAGGAATACCAGCGGAGAATTAATGTAAATAAAAACATGGGGCGATCAAGATCAATGCTGGCACTTATAGTTGTAAATAAAACTACGTATAGATGGGAGATATCTGATAACGCTCCCAGTCTCACAATTCCCCATTATTTCGGCAATGGAGAAAGCTTCGGTGCCAGCGGTGACAAAGTTGTAGTCTTATAAAACTAAAATGTCACTATCAAACAATACCTTCAGAAATCACAATTGGTTTAAGCATTTTACTACGTGAAATAATAAAGGAAAAATAGGCGATTTGCTGAATCTGACAATAAATACTAGCCCTACACCTGCATGTGTGGAGGACTTGTTATCATTAAAATAGGAGACGTCTGATAACAGCTTTTCTACTTCATAAATCAATTTTATTTCAGGGATGTTTAATTGCGCCAAATCTCGTGAGAATAGCTGAAATCGAGGCTATAACAATATGTGCACCTCGACACAGAGTCAATGTAAACAGTCGTTGTAAACAAGTGTTAATATAAAGGGATTCGGCACCAATCTCTAGAGAATGGGTCTCAGTTTATCAGGAAGGTGCAATGTAAGCGTTTGTTATAATGGACGATACGTAAAATAACACTACGGAAAATATTGCTCAAAAAATAGCAAACCGGTATTTATGTATATGTCAGAAAGGTCAAGAAGATGATAAAACGGCAAAGGTTTATTTGTCATAAAGGTCAAAAAGATGATAAAACGGCAAAGGTGTATTTGTCATAAAGGTCAAAAAGATGATAAAACGGCAAAGGTGTATTTGTCATAAAGGTCAAAAAGATGATAAAATGGCAAATATGTATTTGTCATTACTGTCAGAAATTGTATCATAATATCAAGAGTTTTTGTTATCATTATTTACCAACAACGGAAAACATCGAGATAAGTTTCATTATTCTCTGCTATTGCTCGATTGTTCTTTAACAACGGTAAACACCAAGATGGTTTTCTTTCTTGTCCGACATTTGACATTTAACCAACCCTCCCCCATCCACTCAGCCCCAAGCTTCGAATGAAAACAAAATCGTTTAAATTAAAACCTAATAGACGTGGAACCCAAGACACAAATCCGGAGTGTATTTTTTTTTTTTATCTAAATAAATTAATTCTTTTAAAATTACATCAACGAAATGCAGCACACGTATAACTATTGAAAGCAGTTACAACATTTTCTGTAGTCAGATTGAGTTCCTGCTAATCCCATTGATTTCTGTAGATCACAGCCTGGATCAGTCATATTTACAGGCATGTGAAGGTAAACCTGAAGTTGCTTGCGTAATCACGAGGCATTGATTCGTAAATTACTATACGTGATTTCGTCTTTAAATTTCTGGGAACTCGAGATAAGGATAGTGTAACAATTGACCATTTTGAAATAGAGGCTATATATGAATGATCACAAAATGCGATTCTAATTTAGTCTATTTCACCAAAATGACTTGTAGCCTAGCAAGTGCAGGAAACTATTTTGTTTGCAGGGTTGTTATCACCCAGTAAACAGTCATTGTAAGTTTGATTGGTATATCCTTGTAGTAGTCGGTGGTTACCCCAGATAACAATGTGCGAGAGACCAGCCAAATGCTAACCAAAGCGAAAGGGAGAGGATTTCTTTCTCAAGGATTCAACCACAACCGTGTAACAACACGCTCCACATATTCACCTCAAGGGTTGCAAAGTTCACCAAGTTCACGTTCTACCAACTGGGCTATTGTAGTTCTAAGAAAAGATATAAGGTGTGACCTGTGTTACTTTGTTACACATAACACATTAAAAGGTAACGCGATATCTACCAAATATCGATTCTGTTGCTCTTTATATAGATACCAAGATAGAGAGATTGAAATATCTACGCTGTCCATCACATCACTTCCCCGGAGGTAGGCACGGTTTGGGTCGGGACAACATTATTACTGGCCTTCATAAAAGTCTTAGTTATCCATAGTTAAACCATGCTCACCTTTTTTATCGCTAACACTTTGGCTATTTTCAGTCAGTCGTAAATAATTTAAGTCACGCAAGGTTAGATTTCAGAGTCGATTATTTAGATGCATTGAACACAATCCAATAATTATGTATCAACCTTCATTTAGGGTATTCACCTCAAACATTACCGACAATAGATTTCTGTTATCTGTTTCAGGTGTACGCTTGTAGAAATACTAACACTATTTTTATGCATTTCTTGGATTTCGATTTTTCGTGACATGTACTGGAAGTCATCACCACTTTTTTAGGTATTTGGTGTTTACAACTAGTAACTTCCGGTCAAAGTCCCAGTGTTTTCAATGTCTCTGGTCTCGGTATTTTTTTGTTTACGTCACGAGCTATCGATCAAGGTAGGTGCCTTGACAGAGACACAGAAACACATAATTAAAAAAAAGGAGCGCCCTAACTTATCGGATGTTTAACTCCGAAGTAACAACACTACTTCAGCTTAAAATTGACCTAAAAGTTTCAAAATTTCAAAATTATGATAATTCATCACAGTTAAAGTAGCTTAGCGTCATGTACCCACTGTTTGTGTTCTTATCTTTGGTATAATGGTAACGCGACTTGACCGTTTAAGAGAAAATGTGAATAAATTAAAATTGTCCATATAATTTAAACCAGTTCTTACTTCTAATTGATGTCGTTTTACCTGATTCTTCCATCTTCTAGTTCATTCATCTGTTTTATGTAGACTGAAGTTGGTTCGGTTCCTCCAAAGAGTTCCGACTAATTGGGAAACAATGTCTGCTTCCAAACATTAGAATCTATAGGACAAATCAAGGGGTTACTAGTATCGTCCAGTTATACGCATGTTCGTATATTTGGACATATGATTTCCTGTTTGCAAAAGTTTTGTGGAGTCCATTCCAAGGAATGTTCTTTTAAATCTCTCGCATATTCCGTTGCCCATAGGATTGTATGGAGTCGTGTGTGATTTACACGCCCTTGACAGTTAACTCCTTGATCAACTTACCTTCAAAGTTGGGACTCTGGTCAATTTGGATTCTTTGTATAATACCATAATGAACCGGTTTCAGTGTCTGGGCGGTGGTTATGTTGGTGAATGTTGCTTCAGCAGTTGATCTCATATGGCTGCGTCATCTTCATGTGCTGAGCAACATTTATTCATCCTTCGCAGGTAACCACGCCTATTGACGTGTAGATACATATAGACAGAACATTGACAATATACGTGTAGAGCATAGGTAGTTATAATATATACATATGAACCGATTATACAAAGAAAAATCCACAAATAAATGGGAACTTTTATATACCGAAATAAAATACAGTAAAGCCAAATGACGAATTAAACGGTACCATACAACTGATTCGTCCTTCTAGGACTCGTCAGTAATGTCAATGACTTAAAATTTGAAACCTAGGAGATGACTGAAAAAAGCAATCGAAAGACGTAGTCCCATGATTCAATAAATTTCG
The DNA here is from genome assembly GCF_031769215.1 of Ylistrum balloti. Taxonomy (NCBI): domain Eukaryota; kingdom Metazoa; phylum Mollusca; class Bivalvia; order Pectinida; family Pectinidae; genus Ylistrum; species Ylistrum balloti. The sequence continues at coordinate 4,934 of NW_026783114.1, read as the reverse complement.
TGGTTTTCATATACCTGATAATTTAGTGAGAAAGTCGATCACACGTAATTGATCAGACTTAATACTTCTAATCCATTACGAGCTTATCTCATTAGCATGTTTAGACAGAACTTTGCCACGTCAATACAATATCACTACAATTAATCCACAGGATTTCGACATTTTAATTACTGGCGTACAAATCAGATTGAAGATTTATCGTGGCGTTCCTCTGGAAAACTAACAAAACATTTTTTTCCTGTTTCTGCCTCAAAAATTAGGGAAAATTAGTATGGATTTTTGTTGTTATACGACCTAACCTGTTTACTTGATACTGACTCCTCAAGTTCCACATACTGATTAGGGAATGTTTTTTACCCATGTGTCAAGTATGTGTAAGCATTGCATATGTATGTTATAAAATATTTATCATGTTGAATATCACAATCTGAGATGATGTATGATTTCTGATAATGAATGTCTTTCCTTGTTGTTGAGTGATTAGGTCCCAGCTCGGAACCACTCATCTCTCCTCTCTGTCTCCGATGGATTCTCGTCTCTCAGTACCGGTAACAGACATCCGATGGGTTCTCGTCTCTCAGCACTGGTAATATAGACATCCGATGGGTTCTCGTCTCTCAGCACCGGTAATATAGACATCCGATAGGTTCTCGTCTCTCAGCACCGGTAACAGACATCCGATGGGTTCTCGTCTCTCAGCACCGGTAACACCGATGACCCGTATCGCCTTCCCTAAAGATTGCCCCACCTATACTGGAAGACACCATACTGATGACAATCTTGCCAATATGTCCGAGTGCTTGCTGATATTCCACTCCTATGCTTCCTCTATTCCATCCTCCCACGACACTAAATTCCACCAGAATAGCCTGTCTGTAGAGGATCGAGACCAAATACCAGTGTCTGGTCTCTAGTTGGTTGCTGCTATGCTGTGTCCTGTGAAAACTCCTCAGAGCTTATGAGGTCTGCTTGCAGCTGCCAATCACCTGCGATATTACAGTCCATTTTCTTCCACTTCTTCTCCTGAATTCTCTTCTTCAGCCTTGACTTCATGCCTCTCAATTTCTCCGGTTTTTTCTACTTCTTTCTAACACATGTGCAAGAACAGCTATAGAGGCTATATTTCTACAGTGCGATAGCAAACATTCTCTCGAAATCTTTCTAGGAAAATGACGGTCGCTAGATCATTAAACCAATTTGGACATCGGCTCACTCTTGCCATTATGATGTAAAAAGCATTCAGGAAGCTGTCAATTTATATCAAATGCAAACCGTGAGTCTGATTCTACTTCTCTGTTAATACTTAATGTTGAAATTCGGATAATAAGGTAGAGACCAAAATCAAGTTTTTTTCTTTCATTTGTTTATTACCATGTATATATATATTTGTGTAAAAAAAACATTCCAAAGTCCCATAGAATACCATAGTATAAGCACACAAGACACAATAAATGGAACTAGAAAAGTGGCCAACAGTCAAATAGAATAAATAAAGAGACGGAAAAAAAATAATAAAACATGAATTTTCTCAATACCTAAAGGTGGCATCAGCATTTCCTACTTTATAGGAATGACCTTGTCTGTCTGTCTATCTGTCCATTCACATGCATGCACATGATAGGATAGGAAAGACTATTATTTTCAAAAATCAAACAGCATAGAAGTTCTGTTCTTATCGTAATATTCAGCATTAATAACATCTCATCATACAGACATGAAACACTTCAACATACCACCCACACGGGTATAAACCAGTCTATGATCAATATGTGGTACTTTGAAGTCAGAGTCAAAGCAAGCTAACGATTTATGAACACAATATATAATAGTGATAAAATAAAAATATTTTCTTTCGGTCAAACCATAATCATTATCAATAGTCACTTATATTTAAACATGTCCACTTCATTTACTCATTATTAACTCATTGTTCTTATTACTCATATCAACTCATTGTTCTTATTACTCATATTAACTCAGTATTTAATTATGAAACAAACTTATCAGTTTACTCTTATTATTGCTCATTATTTCTACACGTAACTCATTTCACTCATTATTTACTCATTTTACTCATTTTTTAATTAGTTTTACACATTTTTATTGATGTAACTCAGAACCATCATCATACAGACGTTTCACCGCGCAAAATATCTTGCAGACATTCCACAGAATCAACATCCTGCAGACGTCCCACAGGTCAATTATATCATAGGCATTCCACAGAGGCAAGCACGTGTACCATTTTAAATGGCACATTTATCACTCATCTTGAACGATGCATGTTGGGAAAATATAACTCCCATCCTACATTACGTCTCTCCATGTCACACAAGTTCAGCATTATCAGTACAAAGTACCATTCTATGTTGTATCGACAGTAAATGAAAACTGAATCACAATATCAACCCTACTTTATACATTAAACACTGTCACATGATATCCGTCTATTAATCATATTATAATGAATGTAACCGTGAATTACTAGTTTGTCATTATAGTCCATGAGTGATCAGGTACGTTTAGGGCGGATATCAGGCTTGTTTAGTAGGAAAGTAGAAGGGTTCTCTACCTTTAAGACAAGGAATTCTCAACCTCCAGTGATGAGATTCTTCATTGCTTAACTCGAGGCTCCGTCAAGGATTGGAGATTCAAGAATTTCACCTCGAGGGTCCAGATTCTCGTGTTACGTACGCCAGATAGGAAATGATTTTATCCAAATGCCTAATTCCTTCTCTTTAACTGCATGTCCATCTCTGCCCGTTTGTTTACATATGGACCGCGGTGGTACATGGATATCACTTGTTCATCCATCTTAGAAATTACGCAAGATAATGTAGGTCTAATTTAGTTCTTGACTAATTATCTAATTGTAGATACTTCGATTTCTATACTGTATTATGTAAATACTCGATAGTATGTTAAAAGAGTAAGATTGTGATTTGTTTATTGTTCTGTCATTTACTTCCTGTTAAGAAGGTTAGCGCGTGCTTTCTGTCCCATCCTGCTTATTTAAAGTAAATTCTTATACAACTAAAACCGGAGACAAATCAGTGAATGATTTCCAGGAACATCTCATTGAAACATCTAACTTATACTGATATCTGTATAAATCATCGCCATTTCTACTTCCGGTGTAGACATGTTATCTTAAAATAGCGCGATGGCATTGACTCTGTTACTGAAGGATATTGACTGGTGAAGGAATTATGGGTACATGTCTGTGCGTACAGCTACGATATCAGACGAAGATATAAAAACATCAGTGTTGTTATCGGAATTTCGGTGTTTCTGAAGCTGTCGTTTTCATTAGCACATTGTATAAAGCCTCAAACGCCCCAGATCCGCTGAGGGACCTTCCATCCCATTAAGCAGGAGTGAGCGAGCTTTGCAAACATGTCTTTGAAGAAGATGAAGAAATAAATGTTTGTTTTCTGAAAAGAAATAAAGATTTATCAACGTGAAGAAAGTACCTGATAACGTTATCGACAGATACAGGAGAAAATCTGTGAGTTGCACCAGAAACCGGAGCATTGTCTGTATGATAAAATAGGATAAAATATCGTATATTACAGAAGAATGTTTTTATGTAACTATGAATAGCTTCAATGTCAAACAGAATAAGATATTTACAACTCAACCTCATTGGATGTTATGGAAATGTGACGTCCTTCGTGCCCGATGCCCAATTTCCGGTTATAGATATGACCACTTGAGAAGTCTCCTGGGGGATATCTTGTATGACCAACCAGCTGATGCGTTTGAGGGTCTAGAAGAAAGGAGCGTAGACCAAAAGAGACAGTCTCTCTTGTGTAACTCCTTCATCCTCCTTGACAAAACAGTGACACCACAGCAACAGTACCTCGTGTACTCGCAGTGGAGAACATTCCATTTGAGTCTCATGGAAATATATATTTATACATGTGCACAAGGAAAGGGATTTTTGAAATCCAAAGATACTAGCACCATTGAATCTTTCTTTGCAAGCTGATCTTAAGGAGTACGTTAACCTTTCATGGTAAACAGTACGATTAGTCATTTCTGAAGGCGTGATGCTTAAAAATTTGACTCACTAAGAACATAATATGTCATTTTAAATTTTACCTCTAAAGGACATGAACCTCTCGCTAAAAATTGGCTTCCGTACGGCGTGAACGTTTCGTTATTAACCTGTTTTCCTGAGGACGCAATTCCTTCGTGGTAAAAATGACGTTTTTACAGCTAAACTGCATTATATTTCAAATTCAGATAGAAATGAATTTCAAGACAGTGTCTCTCGGTTTCAGAAATTCATTCGAAGTTAAGAAATTACACGATAAGATAACGAGGAAAACAGAAGATCGCTCCGTACAGACCACGGTAAGGTACCGAGGAAGACAGAAGATCGCTCCATACAGAACACGGTAAGGCACCGAGGGAGACAGAAGATCGCTCCATACAGAACACGGTAAGATAACGAGGAAAACAGAAGATCGCTCCATACAGAATACGGTAAGGTAACGAGGTAGACAGAAGATCGCTCCATACAGAACACGGTAAGGTACCGAGGAAGACAGAAGATCGCTCCACACAGAACACGGTAAGATACCGAGGAGGACAGAAGATCGCTCCACACAGAACACGGTAAGATACCGAGGAGGACAGAAGATCGCTCCATACAGAACACGGTAAGATAACGAGGTAGACAGAAGATCGCTCCATACAGAACACGGTAAGGTACCGAGAAAGACAGAAGATCGCTCCATACAGAACACGGTAAGGTACCGAGGAAGACAGAAGATCGCTCCATACAGAACACGGTAAGGTACCGAGGGAGACAGAAGATCGCTCCATACAGAATACGGTAAGATAACGAGGTAGACAGAAGATCGCTCCATACAGAACACGGTAAGATACCGAGGTAGACAGAAGATCGCTCCATACAGAACACGGTA
>NW_026783113.1:0-49485 GCF_031769215.1 Ylistrum balloti | reverse complement strand
ATTTTAAAGGTTTACATGTGAAGTTAATATATATAGTTTTAGCTTAATTTTTAGTTTTTGCCTCTTTCTACATGATGTCTTGTTCCATTCTGTTGAAGAGTGATGCATGTGAACGAATACAATATGAAGATTAGGAAAAATGAAATGTCAATTAACATCTGATTCCCGGAAAGTAGTTTAATAAAGATTAGGATAAACCTAGCAAAGTGTTAGGTCCCAGTGTGAATGTGTAAAGTTCCGGTGTGAATGTGTAAAGTCCCAGTGTGAATGTGTAAAGTATTATTGGTACAGTTGAACTTTTTGATATATGTACTGTATTTGTTCATCTCAGAAATTTCAGTATTATGTCAACTGCGTCCACTTTCAGTTCAACACTTTTGATTCATCAATTTTACTCAGCCCTAGGCTCAATATTTGTCATTAATTGTCGACTGTTTTTTAGAGTTTTGTTTTCATGGTGAATGGAATGAAATGAGATAAATAGTCTAACCAATACCCCTCGAGAGCTAATTAAGACATTGCAGTATTATCATTTTGGGCCTTATTAAAAGTCAAATTGCAACTTTTAAGAAACTCAAGTGACTGTAAGTACAGAATAAGATGTCAATAATCAATGAAATTGATTAATTGAGAAGACATTTTCTTAGTACAGTTAACCAGGCTTTGTAGTGGTTTGTTCAGAACTGTAGTTCTGGTTAAGTAACCATTAATTGTGTCCTTTCAGTTACAATGACATACATTTTTGAAATACCTCTACTGTAGCTAAATATGGCATTTGTAATAGACAGCCAACATTAATTTTGTGATAGACATAGCCAAATTTAATTTTAGGATCAGTTAGGACAGCTACTGTTTGTAACAGGCATGGGTTCAATTACATGATGATGTAATTAATGAAATTACAATTACATTATGAAAATGGCATTGCCATTGCATGACGGTCCAATGTAATTAATTAAATTACACATTACCTTTCAAGTCATAATGATTTTTGAAATACTCTAAATTATCATACTGCACAGATTTATCTCATGAATTTAACTTTATGATTCAATCTCTGTATGACCATGGTCAAGATATTCTTATTTTCTAGCTGTCCATCACTTCATAATTTGACAGTCCTGAATGTCAAAACAATTAATTATATTTAATATAGACTCCTATTGGGAAGTTCAAGACTATAAGCTTATACAGAAGTGTATATTTCTTGCACATAATCATAGCAATAAAGAAATATAGTTATCTATTTGCTTTACTCTCTTTCAGCAGGTGGATGTCCCTGAAGAAATGAAATCTGGAATGGTAGAAGGTATCTCTTGATTCTTCTAACTTGGAATTGGCCATTGTGACCAACAATGGATTTGAGGACCTTATGGTGGAGAAAAATGTCCTTCTTTCCGACCTCCAATTAGATGTTGAAGATGGTTAATCACTTGAGGATATGCTAACAACCATGTTGCCTTTTAAGGTCACAGTACTCTCTAAAGGTGGCAATATAATTACCATCACAAAAGAAGAATCAACAAATGGCAGAAACTAAAAAAATGTGGAAAAGATCATTGTATGCTGCATTTGTAGTAAATTTCTTTACAATCTTCAATTTACTTAAGTAGAAAGATTCACTAGTTATACCAAGTTTATGTAGAAAGGCTCACTGTATACTGAGTTTGTAGTGTACATAGAAAGGTTTACTTATTTTTTTTTTCTGAGTTATGTATATACAATATATAAAAAAAACTTTTTGTAGAAAAGATCACCGCATACTGAGTTTGTTGTTTACAAATGTGTAGAAAAGATCGCTGTATACCGAGTTTATAGTTTACAATTGTCTAGAAAAATCACTGTATACTGAACATAATACGACTTCTGTTTAAAACCTTCATTTAAACTTAGACATGTATTTTTTTTTATTTATCTTCAAAGTCTACCTACAATTTTGTGTATGCAATCTTGTACTAGGATATTGACATGACAAGATTACATTGCTGATCAAAGCATGGAAAGAATACTGTATCTAAAAACTGAATAAAACAAGATATAAGCATCTTTATCATGTTTTTATTTTTATTATTATCATTATTATTTTTCCATGATGTCTGTCCACATGGAATTTGTAAGCACTCTTGTGCATTCTTATACCACCAAAAGGGTGGGTAGTTTTACTTTTCTTGGGTTTTTTTCTTCATCTCCAAATAATGTATGATGACTATCAGGAAACAGTGTGGGAAATGCCAAGGCTTCAGACTGCTTATCTAAAAATGGATCTAGTGGTATCTTTCCCTCTCCAGGTGCCATGGCATATTGTTTTTCCCCTGAAGCTATAGGGTTTGTTGGATGAAGGCAGGTGTCATACTGCAGTCCTCTCACTTTTTCTTGTGGATCCTGTATTGCTGATGAATCGGTGTCTTCACACTGATGTTGCTGATCATTGTTCTCAACACTTGCATCAGTTTGTATGCTTTGTTCTTTATTACTTGAAATCTCTTGGCAAGGTAAATGGTTTTCTTCGTTGTCATCATTGTGTCGATAAGTTCCATCATCAAACATCGATGTCCATAATTCACTGTTGTCTTCCTGGCATTGTTGTAACCAGTCACGTGTTACATTTATATTTTTATACAGTTCATTGTGGTTTACAAGCCAACTAAGTGCATTATTAACATGATTTGGGCGAATGTTTTGATGCAGATGATGTCCCTTGTAAGATGTCTTTCTTTTTAACTTTAATGGGATTATACCAGACTGGTCAGGAGTTCTAGGCAGTGATGTACAGACACTTTCAGTGTCTATTGGAACATTTACAAATGAGCCAATTATTCCTCTTTGTCGTCCCCTTGGTAGATTGACCACTTTGAAAAATATAATTCTTTGAGAGATAAGAACACTCTCTAATTCTCCTAAATCCTCCAGTTCCATTGGAATTTTATGCAGGTGGAGATTGTTGAAAACAGACATTGCAGGCATCCTTTTCTTCATTAAGTTTGAATGACAACTGGAGCAGATGCACCTGGCATTGTCAAATGACAGCTTATCAGTTAAACAGTTACTAAGTAAAACTTTGTCAGTATCCTTATACTTTTCGATATTTACCACTTGAACATTTGTCCTGTACCATGTTCTATGGCAACAACAGCAAAAGTAGACTGGGAAATCCTTTAAGGATGTTTTAAAGCTGTTTTCAAAATTGAACGACAATGAGAGCCTTTTCCTTTTCCTGTTGCTAGTTTCAATATTATTTATTCGATTTCTTTCCTGCTGACATGCATGTTGTGACTTCATTTTTTAGCTTGTCTGCCTTTTGTGTTTTTTTTCTTTGATGTTCATTTTTGTGACTTTATCAAGATGACTGCGTTTAGCTTGTCTGCTTTTCAAATCTTTTTCTTTGGTGTTCATTTTTGTGACTTTATCAAGATGACTGCGTTTAGCTTGTCTGCTTTTCAAATCTTTTTCTTTGGTGTTCATTTTTGTGACTTCATCAAGCTGACTGCATTTAGCTTGTCTGCTTTTTAAATCTTTTTCTTTGATGTTCATTTTTGTGACTTTATCAAGATGACTGCGTTTAGCTTGTCTGCTTTTAGTGTTTTTTTCTTTGATGTTCATTTTTGTGACTTCATCAAGATGACTGCGTTTAGCTTGTCTGCTTTCCAAATCTTTTTCTTTGATGTTCATTTTTGTGACTTCATCAAGTTGACTGCGTTTAGCTTGTCTGCTTTTCAAATCTTTTTCTTTGATGTTCATTTTTGTGACTTCATCAAGATGACTGCTTTTAGCTTGTCTGCTTTTTGTGTTTTTTTCTTTGATGTTCATTTTTGTGACTTTATCAAGATGACTGCGTTTAGCTTGTCTGCTTTTTGTGTTTTTTTCTTTGATGTTCATTTTTGTGACTTCATCAAGATGACTGCGTTTAGCTTGTCTGCTTTTCAAATCTTTTTCTTTGATGTTCATTTTTGTGACTTCATCAAGTTGACTGCGTTTAGCTTGTCTGCTTTTCAAATCTTTTTCTTTGATGTTCATTTTTGTGACTTTATCAAGATGACTGCGTTTAGCTTGTCTGCTTTTTGTGTTTTTTTCTTTGATGTTCATTTTTGTGACTTCATCAAGATGACTACTTGTTTTTTCATTTTGTTTCATTTTTGATAATGACTGCGTTTATTGTTGATAATGAGCTCTTTTGCTTTTATCTCCTTTTTGGTAGAGTCAGAAAGATGACTGCGTTTTATTTTTCTAATGTTGGTCTCATAATGATTCTTTATATCAAGTTGAAAATTTACAGCAGCTATTTCATAGTGTGTTGCTTTCAAGTATTTCACCATTCTAGAGAGATAGATGTTAAGAATCGGAATACAACCAAAGTTCATAACAATAGCTGATCCTGTAGATGAAGGGTATCCATGTACATTTCTTGAGTGAGGATCAAAAATATACACATTACAGGTATTCCCTTCTGAATAAATAGCAGTTGTATATGCAACATCACCATCACCTCCAATCAGAAGGAATGCATACTGATAATTTCTTGTGAGGGTATTTATGGCATAAAAAAAGTCAAAGGATGAAGCTGTCAATCCAGACCACTCATGAACAATAGACATTTTATAATACTGACTGTTGTACAGAATTATTCCTTCAAGTTCTTTTACCATCAAGAAATCTTGGTTGTGTAGTTTAGAAAGTTTCTGATAAAGCCTATTTCCATCATGAAGCAAATTGTCTAGTAAATGGGGAGAGAGGTTTTCCAAGTCACATTGAAAGGCATGTATAAGAAATATACAGCAATTGCAGGTACACTGTTTTCCAGCATTTTCTTGAAACACAGGGCTTCCTTGATGAATATTTCCACGTAGCAATACCATTTTGTTTTTCTGTTTCTGCCTCTGGTCACTAAAGTAGTCAGCAAGCAAATCCTTAGAAGATGATTCACCCTGAAAAAAATTACAGAAAGTAATCAGTATTCAACATTGTACCTTTTTCTAAGCAATCAATAATTATATAGATTTTCTTTTTCATACAATTATATGGTTATATTCTGTAATCTATATCAACAATTGTTTAATATCACAAGTTGTGTTTTTATCCTAACATGTATTTGCATACACCACGAATAGAAAATGTAACAGAACTAAATTGTTAGAGCAATAAAGTTTATTATGCACTATCCAGTACAAAATCATAAAATTGTCACACCTTTCTAATTCATTGCCTACTTTCCTGGTAAAACTTTAACTTATTTATTTCATAGCATCGGTTCAATTATTGGTTTGGCAAATTTGAAACTGAAGGCATTGAACAGAAATATAATGAAAGAGTAAACATAATGCTTGCAGTAAAAAATTAAAACTATTCAACAGCATTTTCTCTTTGTACCTGATTACCTCCCTTGCTGAATAACCCACTGGCTGTACTGGAAGAAGTCACTACATCATGGAGTGTAGCGTCATCTGCTTCAACTGGAACTGTTGCTGCCTGCTAAAGATATTAATATTCATAAGTTAAGATTACTATTAGTAATCTGTATAAACCACTTTATCAGTAAGTAATATTTCAAAAAATTTCCCAAATGCATCTTTTACTACCATGTGACAAACAAAACCATGCTTTAAATAGTTCTTACTATTGTTTGGCTTAATTCCTTTTCCTGTAGACAATAAATGTGATCTAAGTCAAATAACATTCATACTAATGATAATAACCATGTGATAAATGTTCAGTGTAGAAATGAAAAAAAGTGATTATCCACTTGCTGAAAGGTAATAGATATGTGGCGTTATTTAAGATAATATTGCACAATTATTACTCAGTACCTTTTTATCTCCCTTGCTGAGTGATCCGATGGCTGCACTGGAGGATGTTTCTACGTCATGGAGTGTAGCATCTTTTTTTGCATCAGCTGCTGTAGCTGGGACTGTTTGTGCCTGCTTTAAAATAATAATACTCATAAACCGAGTTCTGGTTGCAATAGTAACTTGCTACAAACCAACCAGTCAATCAATAATACAATATACAGTCAAAGTCATTTACAATGAAATTCAAAGGACCCGATGATTTATTTCAAATTAACCAAATTTCAATATATCAGTATGTGGCACCATAAGACACTTTGTTCATATGACGTAATACATTTCAATTGAATATTTAGCACCGAGGAATGGAATATTAGCCAAATAACATTCAGTATAGATCTGGAATTATAGTCAGTTTATTCTGCATTTATATACAAAACGTACGATATACATTGTATGTACTAATTTTATGAAAAGAAGTCAGTAATCTTTGATTACAATTTATTAGTCCAAGCCAAAACACTGCCACGTACTAACACAGCCTATATCAATTCACATATTTGGTCTGTTGTCAGTTGTTTAAGCTTTTTATGAGTAGCCATACTGATACATGTACGTTGTGCGTTTCATATAATAAGCAATACAACATATGGTGAGAAATAATCAATGCATTGTTTTATTTAAATCCCAGACCACTGGGTAACGACTGTGAAAATTTTGAAACCTTGCACAGTGAGCAGACATTCACTTATCCGTGTAAAATTTACCTGAGGTTTCATGTTGTGTTAATAGTCAGCTGTGTCATAATTAAATACTGTATACCTGGAAATATTTGCCCCCGTTTAATTTTCGCCATTTTCGCCCTTTGAAGATAGGGCAAAATTTCATTTTCTAATACAGCTGTAGGTAGAGTGTTGCAAGGGCGAACATAAAACTGAGCAAATGTGTTTGGAATTGACAAAGAGCGAAAATAACCAGGGGCGAAAATTTCCAGGTATACAGTAACCAGAGATGCATTTGGCGACTTCAATGTAACCGTTATGAAAACAACAAACTTTTGTTCAAGGGGTCAAAAAATCACTTCAAACAAACCGAGTTTTTCAATATAACCGATTTCAATATCAACGAGAAATTCTTATACAAAAACTGTACTTATTCTGCAGGGAAATTTTAATTCATTTCAATATAACCGATTTTTCAAATAAAGAGAGTTCAATGCAAGTGAGTTTGACTGTAATGTGTGTTAACTCACTACAGTATATTGTATTTGGTCATACTAAACCTAAAGTATGTTTAGATTCTTTTGTTAGCCAAGATTATTAAAGTTCAATTATGAACACAAAGATATTGAATTAGAGGAAATATCAAGATCATCACAAATTTTAGACTTGGACCGTTAATGTTAAAAAATAGAAAAGTGTATAAAAAATTTCCTTTTCTTTCTGTTTACGATGCTTGTCTTCAGCTGCACGTTTTTCAGCACTCTTTTTCTTTAGGCGTGGCATGACTTCATCAGAACTTCATCTGAAATAAATCCTTTATTTCCTTTATATATTCAAAGATGGAAACAGCCTTTACAAACATCTAGGCTGTTTCCGGAGTAATGTGGCCAGCCTTTAAAGAATCTCATTTCCAAATAATTGTTTTGATAGAGCTTTAAAAGCTTTCACTAAAATTTTTGTGATCATTTTGGTGTGTTTATTTTGTCTCTATGAATTTTCAAAATGAATTGCTTAAGATTATCAGTTCTATCAAAAGTGGCTGACAACATTGCTTGTACAACTTAGACAACAATTTGCATGGAAAATTTCTATAAAATTAAAAATAACTGTAGTGTGCAGAATAAATGCAAGAAAGATTAAAAGCCCATAAATGAAATCATGCTGATCGTATATGTGATATGAAACATGAAGTGCAGACAAACACAGGTTTAAGCATTAATACAACACATTCCAATGTTATTACATGATTGTACCTGTTCCTAATTTGCAATGAATTTTTGTTTCTATTTTTCATTATTTGATTTATATTATGAACATAGAGTGATATGTATTTCCAATGCCTGTCTTGATGTGAACAATCAGTAATAATTTTTCGTCCACAAAAATCCCAAAATACAAACACGTTAGTGAAATAAGTAATATGACAACACTTATGGTTGAATACTCTAGTGCATGCAATGAGTTATTATGTATATGTGAGACATTTATTTCTACATGATCTGGATTTTTTTCCTGAAGACATACTAATTATCTTTCAATCATAATAACCACATAAATGTTTACATAACATGGATTTATCATGCTAAACAGACACAAATGAAACTAAAGATCAACTTATTTGAATTAGCTATAAATCACACAGAATGATCTTTCTAATCATCAGAACTGTTCTTTCTGTAATGTTTTTAAAACTCAGTCACTGTCAGTGAATAAACTACCAATATGGTGAAACAAAATGAATGAGTTATATATGTGATCATCACATGGAATGTCCTTTCCATTAATTATACAAAAACATGTGGGGGTTATAAGTAGTACAGCTGGCCTCGTTGTATTTCCCCACCAGTCTCTACTCTTGCTTCCTCTTTTCATCTCCAGTTGGGTGGCTGTCACATGGACTTCTGGTTGACACTTCAGGCTCATCTGTGTCATCCACTGCCATCTGCTTCTGCTTCTTCTCAGGTGGTTCACTATCACTGCATGACTGCTGCATTGTGCGAGCCTTTTTTGGAGTGGATGTTGCTTCTGGCACAACCATTTCCATTCCAAACAGTTCATCCAGTGTCTCTTTGGATGAGTTTAAGTCATCAACTTTTTTTTCCAGATCAGTCATATTTTTTCTACATTGTGACAGTTTTTTGGAAAGTGTGCTGTTATATTTTACCAATTCCTTAATTTTTGCATCCTTTTTCTTGGTACTTTCTTCCCAGTTGCATTGCAGTTCTCGTAGTTCTTTGCTGACTTGACAGTTCACTTCAAGAACTTCTTTAGTCAAGTTAGTCTTACTGATCAGTCCATTCTCAAATTTTTTGTGGAGGCCAACCAATGCATCACACAGGACTTGTACCTTTTTTATGTTCTCCATTTTCTGCAATGAAATAAATTCTGTTTGAAGCTGATGATGAGATCACTTTTAGTGATCCTTTTGCCATCAAATAATCATACCACATGCACTTGTTTTTTTGTAAATTTCACCTGGAAAGCAAAACGTCTATACAAAGCTTTGTAAGAACTAAATGAAGTAAGCAAGCATTAGATGTATAATACATGTACAGTCAACCCTCTTTATGGCTACCGTATATCTAGTGAAGCAGTAAAACAAACAGCAACTGTTGTTAGCCAATTGTTTAATGGTTTTAAAAATAAATATAAGTTGATTACAATGACAGAATTTAATTGTTGTAATATGACATACAGGGAATATTTTCTCAGAATATTGGAATCAGTCATAACACTGTGAACATACATCCACGACTGCACAAACTTGAACTTATAATTGTGGTTTCAACTGATTTGCTTTAGTGAAAAAAAAAGAAATTATTATAAGAACACAACTGTTATAATGTAGCAAAATAAAGAGGGTGGACACTGTATTGTGATACAAGAGGCATGGAATATGGTTAAATGACGTTACCGGCACCACCACTAGGAGGCGGATCACGGGGTGAAAGCTTATATGCAAATCTTTCTCAAACAATATATTATCTATAGTAATTATATATCGAATACTAGCCAATACAGTTCAAAGTTTCTCCTTAATAAAATGTAGTGAATATTGACATATAAACTTTCACTGGTGCCACAAAGATACAATATGTAGGTGAACACAGTGACACCATGTGCATTTGCTACTTGTGACCATCAAAGCTCAATAAAGAAAGTGATGTACAGCATGCAACACAACAACAATGTGACGTTGATACCAGTGCATTAATTGACATAAAAAGGTAAGCTTTTAAAACTTACCTGTAAAGTCTTCAGCAAATCAGATTACAGCAGCTTAATTAAATACGCATGGAATTTGTGGCACATTATACTTGACAAGTGAATCGGACAGACAACTTATGGACAGGTGTCAAGTATTGAAAGCAACTTTCATCAAAATCCAATGAAAATGGACAGATGGACAGATATATGGATCGACGGACAGGGAAACGGACGGACAGACAGACGGACAGGGTGAACATTGAACTCGAATGAGGGGCTTATGTACCAAGTATCACAAAGCAAGTTTTAAAGAAATCCCAAATCATTCCTTCAGAAGATATTCTCTGTAAACCATTCAGCCAATCAGATTGCAGCAGCCTCATTAAATATGCGCGGAATTCGGCAAACATCGAACTTGAGCGAGGGACTTATGTACCAAGTATCATAAGCAAGTTTCATCGAAATCCCATCATTCCTTCTCAAGATATCGCGTGGAAAGCGAAACCGACAGACATGTAAAACATTCAGCCAATCAGATTGCAGCAGCCTCATTAAATATGCGCGGAATTTGGCGAACATCGAACTTGAGCAAGGGACTTATGTACCAAGTATCATAAGCATGTTTCATCGAAATCCCATCATTCCTTCTCAAGATATCGCGCGGAAAGCGAAACCGACAGACATGTAAAACATTCAGCCAATCAGATTGCAGCAGCCTCATTAAATATGCGCGGAATTTGGCGAACATCGAACTTGAGCGAGGGACTTATGTACCAAGTATCATAAGCAAGTTTCATCGAAATCTCATCATTCCTTCTCAAGATATCGTGCGGAAAGCGAAACGGACAGACAGACGGACAGACAGACGGACAGACAAGGTGATTACAGAGGGCAGACGCGACAAGGTGATTATGTTGATTTTGTAGTAACTATTAACCCAAATTTAAAATTACACAACATTATGTTACTGTTTGTCTCACAATCAAGAGAAATGGGTTTTTTTTGCGATTATTTTACAAGTTCTTAACAACTTTTGTTGTTGTGTACATCATTTTTTAATGCTCATTTTGTCGTAAAAATTCCAAAATTTCAACATTTTTGGATAAACATTTTTTTTTCTCTTTAAGACTACTAACAAAATCGGCGTTTTACGTTATTTTTACAATGGCGTCAATGGGGGCGTCATATCCCAAATATTCGGTAGTCTCAAAGATCAAATAACGGTAACCATCGGTTGAGAAAATAATCACGAAAAATCGCATGTCTCTGGGACGTGGGGCAGACGGTAGTTGTCTTCAAGAGAAAACCATTTTTTAAACCGATTTTTTTAAATTTTGAAATCTAACGACAAACTGAGAATCATATTATATTAGGAAAATCCTAACATTGAAGTTGGCTTTTTTGTAACTGTAACTCTTGGTCCATGGTGGGAGATATTAACGTTCAAACATGCAGCAAATATGCCAATGAATGCCATAATAAAATGTAATGTACATAATAAATACAAACTATATAACGAAAGTCTACAACTCTTGTCAGGGATAAAGCGAAAAACTACTCTTTATCAAAAAACAACCCATGATTTGAAGGAAACGGAAGTAAAATAAGTCGCATGCAGCTAACGACAAAATAAAAATAAATAAAAAAGAAACGCACAGAAATCAGTGTCTGTCCCATATCCCGGAGGAAACTCATGTGACATAAGCATCTATTTGTCGCAAATATTTAGGTGTTTTCTTAATGCACACTTCCAAATTAATGTTTTACCACATACATGGCAAATATTTTTTCTCTCTCCGTGGACGTTTTGGTGTTGGTTGAGATACTTTTGGCTTTTGAATTCTTTCTGGCAATTTTCATGAGGACATTTAAAAGACATTTTGTCTGGTTTTGGTTTTAATTTCCGTTTCATTGCGTTTGTGATCATGTAGATCCTTTTGGTACGCAAATTGTTTCTGGCATTTATCACATAGTAGAACGCCTTCCTTGGATTTATGAAAAGACACTTTATGCGCTCTCAGATCATCAGATGCTGTGAATATTCGCCCACAGTCATCGCAGGACATCCCCCCTGGTTTGCCATGTTTTCTAATTTTATGACGGCGAAGGGCCGATCCTCCCGCGTACAACTGGCCGCACACCTCACAGACGTGTCTGAAAACAATACGCATATAATTTGCCTGTAAAAATGGGAACGACGAAAATGACATCCTAACCTCTATTGGACCAACGAAGTGCCTAATAAGTCCGAAATTGAAAAAGTGTGTTATTCATAAGCCATAATTTGCAATTATGTTATACAATTCGGGTTTTATATTGCATATTCTGTTATCGTTACACCATACAAATGTTTGATATGTAATATATTAGTCAAATAAGTGGGAAAACCGACCTCGATACCAGTTTTGACTGTCAAAACACTGAGGTTTTTTCACGTTTATTTTTACAGGACTGGGCTATATTGTGAATTCGTTGCACGAATATAAAGGTAAATTCCTCTAGATCCGAAACGCAATATTGATGTGATAAGGAACGTTCTCTGTAAGCAGACAAAACACTTATTTTACTCACCGCTGTGTCGTGAAGCGGATGGTCGCCGCCATTTTTGTTGTGACCGAGGATAGTTAGGCCGTGACCTACGGTTTAGGTTGGACCCCTTGTACTGGGTTCCAGATATCATGCTTTTGCCTCTTATTATTTTGTTCAAGCGGCATGCGCAGTTTAGTTATGCATTAGTGATTTTAATACGGTACCAAAGGGACCTAACTCAAATACACACATTTGTCATGTTTCAAGGGTGTACATCAAGGATTTAATTAACAATATTAACTTTCTGCTGATTGCGTATATTTTTCCTGTCAGTATATGATCAAGTCATATAGAGGCGATTCCAATACCCAGGCATCTACTGTCCCCGTAAGATATTGTGTATCTATGTCAAGCTCAGCTACAGGAACTTGAATCTTGGATCCAAAGAACACAACTGCTGACGGTCTGATATCTTCGACTGATCCACCAAGTCCTTCCTTACAACGATTTCGCCTATCCCTTAACACCATGACGACCGGGTCACCCACACATCCTTTAGTTATCAGCACTTTGAACCATTTATTAAACAAATTTTAAAAGCTCAATGGCAGGAGGAATGGAATGTCTTTACCAAAAACAAATTGCACTCCGTTAAACCTGTTATCGGTGAATGGTCTCCAGGCTATAGAGACAACCACCGAGGCAAAGTTGTCCTTGCCCATCTTTACCAATATATCTCTAAGAGACCTAGGTCTAGTGCATGCTACTATCATACTATGATTCAAAAGTTCCCTAGTACCAGCACCCTGTTTCAGTACTTGCCGATACCTTTTAAGGGCTATTGTTTGGGCCAATTCGGCCATATTTGGTTGGGAGATGAACGACTAAAAAACACACGATATCAACCTTTAAACCAACTTTCTGACAATATTTTACATAATATACTTCAAAACCAATGTGTGACAATTTGAAAATGAAAAAAAATGTTTTTGGAAACAAATTATCAGGAGATAATTGTGTTTACTTTAGAACGCACGTACAGCAATATTTTCGGTGTTATTATTTTTTTTAGTAATGATTTTGTGTTCCTTTAGGCTATAGCAGTGAGCAATTACCGATAGTATATTTAGTTTCAGTATTCGTTATACACTACAACGTCCTTTTTTTCGACACGAATTTGGTAGACGGTTAAATGCACGTTTTTGTAGGGTGGCTGTAAATTCCAGGCTCTCGTTGAAATACATGACAGTTACATGGCCAAAAACAGACCTGTAAACAATGTAAACTCAATATAATATTACACGAATGTAAATATTTTAAGATCGCACATACAGTGATAAACAAACCTCACTTTAACTTCTAACACATGCTTACGTTGATCACCTTTACCGCCATTACTGTCGCATAACACATACAAAATATTGCTACGCTTCCAGAAACTCGCATGACACGTCGTGCAAAATATCATTTTGAAACGCAAAAAACATTTTATTGGTTTTAGAATTACATCAAAACTTGATAGCATTTATTAAAGCTATGTGTGGTTGTTGTCTGCGTTGAAATAAAATAACATATCGGAACATTTGGAATAGCGTAAGCGTCAGAACCAATTTACAACTTCCGGTATGGACAGCAAAGATGTCAACACTGTACTGGGGACGCACAAAATTCGTTATTTCAGAAAATCGACTGGATACAGCAACCGTATCTTTTGTTTATGTTATACAGATCCCGTTTTGATGTCAGCGGTATTACAGATGATCAAATCAAGAGCACTGTGAACGAATAATTTGCCGGTATTCAGGTAAGTTGTCAACTGTCGGCAGGTGCGATTTGGCCCTGATGCAAGTACGGAAGCACAGAGGTAACAAAGGTATAGTATAAAACAAGCTGTTTGAGCTACGTGGCATTTATTACTCAGCTCTCTGGTGAAGAAAAGCACGTGCATTACTATTTGCTGTTAGTTTGGGCACCTGTTGTGATAACTTGTGATTAATTTAAGCTGGGTTACAGACAATACACCATAAATGTGGTTGCAATTGGAGACTTACAAAGCATAACATGGGACAAAGTAGTAAAAGACGCCGGAGAAGAAGAAAGTTCAATGGACCTAGAGGTAGACATAGTTTGTCTAGGAAGCGTCAGTACAAAAAACAGGCCGATAAAATTCAGACCACATTAAAACAACGCCTCCTGAATATTAAAGGTAAGCCTAAGCCATATCAGCTTCGCCGAATTATTCACATTGGTACTGATGGTCGTCGTTGTGTGAAGATATCAGTGAAAAGACTTCCACAACATGAATTAAGATGCTTGACGACATCCTCACCGCTGCATATATCTTGTCACACAACAACATTGCCCCCTGTGGAAGGTTACAGATTAATGAATTTGTCCAACTTCTCACAACATCTTAATACTACAACGGAACATGATATATCATGTACTGCGGCAATTTCTGCTATTAAGAAAGGACAGCAAGCATTTCAGTTGGTGTCAGAGGTAAGGCAGGCAGGTCTCATTAGTACATTGGTTGAATATGTTGTTGTGGTAAGAAATTTTACTTTGACACCAGTAGCAGAGATACGAGTGAAAGCATACCACATTTTGATGTAAACTTCAGAGCAGTGTGGGGAACAATGTCAACTGGGAGTGGCCTTTCGAAAATGACAGAATTTTTAGGAACAATTGGTGTTCCTGGGATTCCACATGGGCGTTACACTAACATTGAAAGGACAATTGGAAAACTGTGGGCTTCTTCATTACAGGAAGATATGATTGCTACTGGCTTGGAGGAACGTAAGTTGGCCATAGAAAGAGGCGATTTTCATCAAGGTGTGCCTGCAATCACTGTAGTATGTGATGGTGGTTGGTCCAAGAGGAGCCATCGCCACACATATGATGCTCTGGGTGGTGTTGCTGTCATTTTCGGGGCAGCGACTGGTAAGTTGCTGCATATTGGAGTCCGGAACCGGCATTGCCATACCTGTACCATTAGTGAGACCAACAACAAAGATCCTGTGCCTCATGAATGTTTTAAAAACTGGGAAGAAAGTAGTCAAGCAATGGAAGCAGATGTTATTTGTGAAGGGTTTTTGGAAGCGGAAAGCAAGCATGGTGTCAGTTCTGTTTTCACCCGAATCCAACAAGCTATTCCAGTCTGGGGAAAAGATGTGGAAAAAGTGGAGTGTGCCAACCACTCCTGTAAATGCCTTAGATCTAGCTTGTAGAAGTTGGTATCAGAGAAACCTCACTACAAAGGCAAAGGCAAACTTACGAAACAGATACGTATCCGTCTGGCAACAGCAGTAAGATGCGCTATTCGAATGAGATCTGCCGAAACAAATAAATCGGATGCTACCAAACAGCTTGCAAAGGACATAAGGAATGCCGTTTATCATGTTTTTGGTGACCACAGACAGTGTAGCGATTTTTGCCGAGCCTCACAAGTTGCAGCAACACCAGACTGTGTAAATGATGATGTTGAAGAACAGCCAGATAAATTTTTGAAGGACCAAGAAACATATTGGAAAGACGGTACATCCGAGAAGGATATGGAAGAGTCTAGGGGAGATGTTTCTTATGAAACATCTCTAGATAAAGATATCATACGAGATGTGAGTGTTCTGCTGGATCGATTAGCTAATAAAAGTACACGGTTAATTGGCAACTTTACAACTAATCTTGCAGAAAGTTGGATGGCGATCAGCATGAAATTCGATGGAGGAAAAGTGATTAATCGCTGCAAAAGTGGATCCTGGCATTATAGGTGCTATGGTGGTGGACTCCGTAAGAACTTTGGGCCAGCATGGTCACCGATAGTGTTTCAGCGATGTACTTCAACAAAACCTGGTTCCATTTTTACCACGCTGTTTAGACGCCGTTCCCAACATTTATTAAGGAGCCTCAAATCCCAAAACAAAATGGAAGTTAAAGGAAGGTCTCGCAAGCGAAAACTGAAGTCTCTATCCATTGCAGCCAGCAAAAAAGCCAAGAAGACTTATGGAAAAGATGTTACTGATGTCGTGGAAGATATAAGCTCTTCAACACTGCAGGAAAAATGTGATGCCTTCCTGAAAGATTATGTTAACCACTGAAATGAACACTACGAGAAAATCCAATATCTTACCAAGTCCCAGAGCCTGTGCAATTTATGGAGGGAAGAAAGGCGAGTACGATTAACATCAACGTGCTTTGGAGAAATTGTTCACAAACGTGTCAAGGGGCCTGTGGCACCTCTTGTTCATCGGTTGTTATATAATAAATTTCTGAAAAACAGGTACACCATCTATGGGTTATCACAGGAATCCGCCACTATCAAAGAGTATGTCCAATTTAAAGCTGACCATGGAGACACCGTACATGTGGAAATTTTAGGTCTCACCATCGATCAAGACCACAAGTACTTAGCTGCCAGTACTGATGGGGTAGTTGTGTATAATGATGGTCGGGAAAAGGGGCTGTTAGAAATCAAGAACCTCCTACAGAAAAACCAAATGACACTTCAAGAGGCAGCCAAGAAAATGCCGGGATTTTGTTTAAACGTTACTGGCAGTGGTTTAAAATTACGTCGAAATCACAAGTTCTATTTCCAATGTCAAGGGCAGATGAATGTTATTGGATTTCCATGGCTGGACTTTGTAGTAAGACGCACCAACCCTAATCAATTACATGTTGAGAGAATAACACGTGATCAGAATCTCTGGTTAAACACAATGGTGCCCAAATTAACAGCGTTCTATTTCCAAGCATTACTGCCGGAATTAGCAGTACCTCGAAGAGGTTTGAGTCCTGGAATACGAGAACCTGA
The DNA here is from genome assembly GCF_031769215.1 of Ylistrum balloti. Taxonomy (NCBI): domain Eukaryota; kingdom Metazoa; phylum Mollusca; class Bivalvia; order Pectinida; family Pectinidae; genus Ylistrum; species Ylistrum balloti. The sequence continues at coordinate 32,437 of NW_026783113.1, read as the reverse complement.
AAAACCATGGGTAAGACAGTGCATTCGATATTACTGTCGCATATAATGTTTTTGCATTAGATATGAAACAGTGCTCAGCATTTTACAGTGATATTAGATTATTTAGTTTAGAATGGTTTTGAATAATATCAGAATTTTTGGATTGGGGAAATCATAAATGATACATGTCATGACATTATTCAATAATGTCACACCACTTATTGCTTTAGATGTGTTTTAACATGCCAAAAATGTTATTATAAATGATTTTTCTCAACTTTGTATTGACATAGACATTGTATATCTTAGTGCAAGACACTGACAGCTTTATTACAAAATGTATTATTTTTTTTTTCAGTTTATACCAACTCCTGTATCTGTGGTAAAACAGTCTGCTTCCCAAAACACCAGCACCCATTGGAAACAAAAACTACCAGAGAAGCCTTCAGGTTAGTACTATTGCTGTTTACAAGTAGATATATATCATACTAACCACACGAATTACAAAAGTATGGAAAGTACATGATACCTCCGTTACCCCCACCTCCTGCCCCCTGCACCAAAATTGCTGGTGATCCAACTTATCCAAGCTGTTATGGTCATTAATCATCCTATGAAGTTTGAAGCTTACTGAAGGTATTTGCATGTAAAGTATCGGCTAGTGCTTTCAAGAATTCAAGGAAATGAATAAACTATGCCTTACACACACACATACGCGCGGAACCGTAAATACGAGATCTATGAGATTTTCCAGGCTTATGAGATCCATACCAACAGATGTAATGCGAGTCTTGACGCAATAATATATGAATTCAGATATCCCCAGGAAGCCCCTAATAATCGAAAAACGTTCCTACATGGGATTGGTATAGAGAAATGAAACTTAACATTTCACAGGAAATGGGGTTCCATAAGATGTGTGTAAAAATACTCATTTTATACAGGGATCAGAGGTCCTTTGTGTAATGTTGCGAGATCCACACACACTTACAAAAAACGGAATGATCCGAGTTCCGTTCTTAACAACCATGGATATCAGTGTGACAGGCGACTGGAGTGATCCTTGTGTAATATCGGTTAAAACGGACTTTCCTGGCGATCTGTGAGTCTAAATAACTTTTAAATTGGTTAGGTTTACAGCAATGGAACTCAACACTACACAGGAAATGGAGTTCCATAAGATGTGTGTGAAAATACTCTTTTTACAGGGATTAGAGGTCCTTTGTGTAATGTTGCGAGATCCACACACACTTACAAAAAACGGAATGATCCGAGTTCCGTTCTTAACAACCATGGATATCAGTGTGACAGGCGACTGGAGTGATCCTTGTGTAATATCGGTTAAAACGGACTTTCCTGGCAATCTGTGAGTCTAAATAACTTTTAAATTGGTTAGGTTTACAGCAATGGAACTCAACACTACACAGGAAATGGAGTTCCATAAGATGTGTGTGAAAATACTCTTTTTACAGGGATTAGAGGTCCTTTGTGTAATGTTGCGAGATCCACACACACTTACAAAAAACGGAATGATCCGAGTTCCGCTCCCTTACCGAAGATAATGGATTCACCGTTTATCAGTTTACCTAGTACGATATACGTTACATGATGGAATTAAACAGACTGTATTTCAACCATAAATATCACTATAGAAGCCTTAATGAAGCAAAACATAGGGCCTTTCAGAATCGGTCTAACCACCTTTTGAAATACATAACGTTTTTACAATGATCAGTAGTCCTTTTGTGTAACGTTGCAAGATCTATACACATTTACCGAAATGGAAAACTCCGATCTATCCGCTGTCTTATGATGGTGCTTTTTTATCCTGTAACTTCAGTACGATATACACTAACTTTCAGTGAATGATAAGCCAGTCGTAGACATCACAGCATGTCGGAAGATGCGACTGATGTGATCTCCATCCAAAATCAGTTGAATCAGACTTTGTCTTCCCAGGCTATCGTCGGAAAGCAGGTGATAATCGAAATCAAGTTTTAAATTGGTTAAGTTTACAGCAATGGAACTCAACATTACACAGGAAATGGAGTTCCATAAGATGTGTGTGAAAATACTCTTTTTACAGGGATTAGAGGTCCTTTGTGTAATGTTGCGAGATCCACACACACTTACAAAAAACGGAATGATCCGAGTTCCGTTCTTAACAACCATGGATATCAGTGTGACAGGCGACTGGAGTGATCCTTGTGTAATATCGGTTAAAACGGACTTTCCTGGCGATCTGTGAGTCTAAATAACTTTTAAATTGGTTAGGTTTACAGCAATGGAACTCAACACTACACAGGAAATGGAGTTCCATAAGATGTATGTGAAAATACTCTTTTTACAGGGATTAGAGGTCCTTTGTGTAATGTTGCGAGATCCACACACACTTACAAAAAACGGAATGATCCGAGTTCCGCTCCCTTACCGAAGATAATGGATTCACCGTTTATCAGTTTACCTAGTACGATATACGTTACATGATGGAATTAAACAGACTGTATTTCAACCATAAATATCACTATAGAAGCCTTAATGAAGCAAAACATAGGGCCTTTCAGAATCGGTCTAACCTCCTTTTGAAATACATAACGTTTTTACAATGATCAGTAGTCCTTTTGTGTAACGTTGCAAGATCTATACACATTTACCGAAATGGAAAACTCCGATCTATCCGCTGTCTTATGATGGTGCTTTTTTATCCTGTAACTTCAGTACGATATACACTAACTTTCAGTGAATGATAAGCCAGTCGTAGACATCACAGCATGTCGGAAGATGCGACTGATGTGATCTCCATCCAAAATCAGTTGAATCAGACTTTGTCTTCCCAGGCTATCGTCGGAAAGCAGGTGATAATCGAAATCAAGTTTTAAATTGGTTAAGTTTACAGCAATGTGACTCATCATTACATAGGAAATGGAGTTCCATAAGATGTGTGTGAAAATACTCTTTTTACAGGGATTAGAGGTCCTTTGTGTAATGTTGCGAGATCCACACACACTTACAAAAAACGGAATGATCCGAGTTCCGTTCTTAACAACCATGGATATCAGTGTGACAGGCGACTGGAGTGATCCTTGTGTAATATCGGTTAAAACGGACTTTCCTGGCGATCTGTGAGTCTAAATAACTTTTAAATTGGTTAGGTTTACAGCAATGGAACTCAACACTACACAGGAAATGGAGTTCCATAAGATGTGTGTGAAAATACTCTTTTTACAGGGATTAGAGGTCCTTTGTGTAATGTTGCGAGATCCACACACACTTACAAAAAACGGAATGATCCGAGTTCCGTTCTTAACAACCATGGATATCAGTGTGACAGGCGACTGGAGTGATCCTTGTGTAATATCGGTTTAAATGTACATTTCTGGCTGTCATCGTAAGGCCTGTGATTAGTCAATAATAACTTTTAAATTGGTTAGGTTTACAGCAATGGAACTCAACACTACACAGGAAATATGGCTCCATAAAATGTGTGTGAAAATACTCTTTTTTACAGGGATTAGATGTCCTTTGTGTAATGTCTCGAAAACCCCAAATAATTATTGAAATTTAAATAGCCACGTGAGGTCATAAGTCGTACAGGAAGTACACTCGGGATATATTCATTCTAGCTGTTAACATAACGCTGTAACAAAGTTCCCCCTTTACATATTAATGGTGCTATATCAACAAGGGTTTGTAAATTTGTACTTGGTATATGATTATTTTGGTCACGTAAATTTATCGCAGTTTCTATAATACATTTAGGTATAACAAGTAAGAAATTACAGCATATTTCTTTCATGAAACCTGTAGCTTAAAGCTGGTAGGTACACCTCCTTATCTCACGGATAAAAAACAGGTTTTGTTATCTAAACGATGACCTAGTACATGTATATTGTTTTGAGATCCAGAAACAGTACAAAACCATACACTAAAGCTCTTTTACAGAAATAAGAGATTCGTCGAGTGAAGACGTTCGCAAATGTCTCTTTAACTGACGTGTTGACATCCCACTACAACAGACTTGTTCAGAGTCATTCAGAGACAGCTTAAATAGGTCTATCACTTCATGGGGGTCATTTGAAATGTTTCAAGACCAAAGCTTGCATTTATGAAGGTATCGGGTATCAACTTCCTCTGTGTAAAATGTAATATCCACATACATTCGTGAAATTTTGCAGGACCATAGCAATGACTTGAATGGTATCAGAGGTCCACTTTATGACATGATGAAAAAATATTCCGAGTTGACAACTTTAAATGGTCTAAAAGTTCATTGTCCATTAGTATCCAAATGTAAAAATGTACACATGAATCAATAATAACACCTCGAAAAGCAGATTTTATTATTTTTACCCAATATTCATTCAACCCTTGGTTTTGAAAGATTCCAGTTAATGAAAACTGTGGACACATGTTTTTGGTCTTAATCCATTGATCTGATTAGAATAGGTTCTCTCTTACACATGGCATTATATTTTGTCATTGTTTTGTAGGTTACTTGTCATTGCATTATTTATATTATCAGTGAAGAATAGAATATATTATCTATAAAATAAAGTAGTTTAATGTCTAAACAAAAATATACTTTCAAAGTAAAAAAAAAAATAAAAATAAAATGCATTATCAATTTCAGGTTTGAACTCTAAATCAATACTATGTTCCATAACAGACCATATGTAGACATGTCTTTACCAATTGGCTATATTGGTTACTTTTCATTTTATGGTCTTAAGGGATCTGAATGTGACCCAATATAGAATTCCCATTTCGAAGGATTTTACTTGAATTTGCAACCGGTCAACAAAATCAATCCAATATGCCTTGGTCCTTTCTTGACCCTTTATTGGTGATGTGTTGCAAATCCTTACAAGCATACAAAGCCATGCTTAAAATAAATTCAATTTATTACAGAAATTAAACAAAAACAGAAGAGCCTAGTGTGGCCTTGCCACCCACCATTGTGTGATATTCATAAGATCTTTGTCGGTTTGATTGTCATTTATTATATATTTTGTATTTAATATTGAATTTCACTTAAAAATAACATCAGTTAAACAGGGCAACCTATATGAAAACTACAGACCAAGAGGAATCTACAAATGAAATATTAGAAAGATCTATAAGGACTTGAGAAATTGGTAACAAACTTGAACTATCAGTATACATAATGGCCATTTTGTCTCAGTCTCAAAATTGTCCATACACAATAGGGACGAAGGGGAACCTTCACATGATATTTTGAGAAAGACACATGGAGAACTACTAAAGAAATAACGAATGACAAAACTTTAAATGGTTGCCTGTTGGCCATGTTGTATTCTGATCAGTCTCAAAATTAAACATGCACAACAAGGAACCAAGGCAAGATATACAAAGAACTGCAATAGAAATAATGATTACAAATTGCAACTTTTAAAATTCAAAATGGCCACCTGTTGGCCAGGTTGCTTTACTGATCACTCTGAAATATGAATGGGCACAATTAGGGACCATGGGGAACTTACATTTTTTTTCCTTATCATTTCAGAATATTTTATTGTGCAGATAACTAAACATAAAGCGAGTTGAGCAATAGGCTTAGCCTATACAAGACTTCTCCCAAAACTTACATATCAAGTTTGAGAAATATCCCTCCAGTACTTCAAGAAATAGAGATAATAAACTTGTATTGTCAAATTCCAAGATGGCTGTATATCGGCCATTTTGTTTTCCTGATTAGTCTCAAAATTGAAAAGGGACAACTAGGAAATGAGGGGACCTTATGCATCAAGAAATATCCAAATATTGTTTGCAAAAAAAGTGATAATCTTTTACTATCAAAATCCAAGATAGATGCCTATCGGCCATTTTGTTTTCTTAATCAGTCTCAAATTTTGACATGCACAACTAGGGTCCAGGTGGAACCTACATTTTTGAAAAATATCCTGCCAGCCAGTTCTCGAGAAATAGCAATAACAATCTTCAACTGCCAAAATTGAACATGGTCACCTGTTGGCACTTTTGTTTTTCTGATTACACCAAAACTAAAAGGACACAGTTAGGGACAAAAGGACACCCACATATGAAGTTTGAAAAATATCCTTCCAGTAGTCCTCAAGAAATAGCGATAACAAGAATTGTGAACGGACGGCAATGGATGGACAAAGGCTGAGGGGCAGTTTTAATGGCCTACCATCTGATGATGGTGACCTAAAAAGGCTCAATATTTACAAATCACATTAATAACACAATGTTGCCTACATTTTCAATTAAGGTAATTATCAAGACATAAAAAAAGAATGTAAAACAAATTTTAGATTGTTAGAAACTATACTAAAGTCTCCTCAACAATAATGTACCCCATATTCATAGAAAAGCGAGAATGGTTTGCTCACCTGACCTAAATGTGAGTTATTTATTGCCTTCATTGCCCATTTATACATCAGTCTTATTAAAACACATCTCATCAATACAAACAATGTATAAATAATTCTTACCATTTTGAATATAAGTAATTTATTCAAGTAGTATGAAGAGTCTTTACTTTGGTTTTGTGTCACAAAAAAATTATTCTTGAATTAATACCTACATTATTGTACAAATGTCTACGATTTGGAGATGATCAGCAACTTAATTACTAGGATAAATCCTTGACTTTGACCTTTAACCCAATGACCTCAGCACTTTCATCAAAATGATTCATATGTCAAAGCCTAAACTATTCTAAGCTACATGCAAATACAAAGTCTTCTGTCTTGAAGACAATCTGAAATTGAACACCTGTCATTGACCTTTGAATTCACAACCTTGTCCATTTCGTCCACAATATTTTGAAGTATACAAAAAGCCAGTGGTTTTCGAGATAGTCAGCAGTTTGAATACAGGTTGACCCTGTAACCTCAACTTTTTACCATATGACCTTGGCATTTTCATCAGAATGATATATACTTTGATGTATACTATTTTAATGTCCATGTGTATACAAAAAGTTTATTGTTTTGAAAATAATAATTTGGGTGGACTGATGCATCTGTTACCTTGACCTCTGACCTTTGCACTACTGTTATGTTGATATGACCCCTACATGTATCCCTATAATAGATCAATACTTTTTGAGATAATTTACTATTGCTATCATTCCAAAAATAGACTTCAAGATGTTGGCCATCTAGAATTTCGGATGAATCATTACCAAAATAATAGTTAATGAGGACTATGCATTGATTATTCCTGCTTTGATTTGACCCATGCAACAATGGAATTTAGAATGAGTTTAACTTCAAACAGATTTCAAAATTGTGGTCATGACTACAACTAAGAACACTTCGGACAATTTGATTTCCAATCATCTGGACCATTATGCCAGGTGAGCTAAAAATCTATTGTCAACAATATATCTGCCACTGTTGGCTTTCCTCTCATCAGAAATGGTAGAATTACTCAGTACAATCCTTACTTGCTTGTGACGGTTAAATGAAACACATTGGAGCATTAGAAAATTCAATAAAACATCCTACTTCAAAATGTTTAACAGATATGGACAACTTACAACAACTTGCAGGTTACAAAATCGATCACATTTGCACTTGTAGTTGTACTCATACATTGTTCTTGTAACATTAAAACATCTTAAACATACTGTGTAATTATATTACTTTCTACTGAAATATCACACACCATGTAAGACAATACTTAGTGTAGTAGATTTTCTTAAATCGGTTTTCAAAGGTTAAAAAAATGATAACCTACTTTGCCTTCTTAAAGAGGATTGATTTCAGTAAAGGGCATAATTCTAGAAAATGGAATATCACAACCAAAATGACTTGGCCTTTCTGACCAGGTGATTCCATTTCTAACAAAACTTGGAAAGTTCATATTTCCGTTGTCAATATCAAACATTGGCAGTCCATTAGTATATGATAATTATCTAAGGGCTTTCAATTCTCAAGTAGATGAACAGGTTAAAAGTTTTCTTCAGTGTTTTTAATTCATTTCAAAAAAAGAGGCCCAACATGAAGAAAAATATACTTGCTTTTTCCTTATCACTACCAAGTAAACAAGAGATCCAAGAGGGATCTTGACACCCACCATTGTGTGATCTTTATTTGTTCTTTAAAAAATGGATCTTTTCACTTTTTTCTCAGCTTTCATATTTTTGCTCTTAATTAAAATTCTTCTAACAAATAACATCCTTTAACTGTCCATTCCAGTATATTTCATGAAACAGCTATAACAAACTTGCATAGTCAAAATCCAAGATCTCTACCTGTTTGCTATTTTGTTTTTTTTTATCAGTCCCACAATCAAACATGCAAAACAAAGCACCTGGGGAACCTACATATGAAATTTGAAAAAAATTAGTCCAGCTCTTTTAAAAAATAACAATAACCAATTTTCATTGCCAAAATCGAAAATTGTACACTTGTTTACGGACGGACAATGGCTGACGAAGGGTGATTTGAATAGCCCATCTGATGATAGTGGGCTTAAAATACTTAATTCTGTACCTATTACCTTGACTTTTGGCCTCATCTTCCTAAAACTTTTTACATTAATCCCGATAATTCATACAACAATGGAAAAGGCTGGTTTTTAAAAGAGGAACTACGCCTCAAATTATAGTCTTCACTATAAAAACAAGAGGCCCATAGGGCCTGTATCGCTCACCTGGATCTTAAAGCCCAGCAATGGTATACATACCAATAGGTTGGGTATTTCAACTATTTCAAAGTATATGGTTATGGAGTGGGGATTTTAACTGTTTCAAAGATGTAACCCAGAAACTAAGTGCCGGGTGGGGTCAGACCCCAGGACCAATTCTTATATCATGATTGTGTTTATCTCTTGATCTCCAACACTGCTATATATGGTTATGGGGTAAGGATCTCAGCGGTTTCAAAGATATAAGTAAAACAGGACCAGAGACCCAACGTTTATACAAAATTGATTCCCCTTCACCCAAACATGCTTCAGACCAAATTTGGTCAAAATTCATTGAGTCGTTCATGACTAGTAGTGATTTGTATGAAAAGTTGACAGACAGACGGACGACAGACGCTGCGGTATACCAATAGCTCACTTGGCCCTTCCAGGCAAGACAAAAATATGGTACCTTCACTTCACATGGTGCATGTGACCTTGATATTTGCCTTCATGACTATAAAACTGAATTTTAATTCACACAGAACTTCAGAATCTGTATTTTTGAGTAAAATGTTATTTACAATTTATTAAAGTCCCAGTAACCTTGACCTTTGACCCTATTAACCTTGATAATTTCCAACAATGATTCTCCTATGATTTTTCAACAACTTTCTAATATATATATATGTGTGATCAAACATATCTGAAATGGACCCATTGAGTTCTTGAGAAAAAAAACACAATAGTCGACAATCAAAAATGAGATTTTCTTAAGTGACCTGAAAATCAGTCAAGCAGAAATTGTTCAAAACTATATTTAAATATATGGTGGTTTTCACTGGTAGCCTTCTTAATTTGGCATTGACTAGAATTTTTTTTTTAAATGTCTATATGGACTCCTGACTTGTTTGATACCTTCTGATCCTAACATTTTCCTTTTGTTCCTTCACAATTATGTTTTTGATGCAAGATTTAATTTGTGTCCATGTCCTTGAGGCAAGTAATTTTCCAGCCTTCATTTTTACCTCTTCACACTTCTTTTTTCCAACGCCAACTAATGATGAATCTCTAATATTAAGGTGAAATTCCTTCATTAAAAACACCTTCTGGGGTCCCGTCCATGGTCGGTGCTGACACTGTTTGCCTGCAAATTAGTGTTAAATTATATTGAATGTCAATTCAATGATTTTTAAAGAACTGTTGTGTATATAAATTTTTCGTCACTATTCACTTTGTCAGGTTATCCCTGAATACTTTTTTTTAAAAAATCATTGAAATTCCCTATCTTCACATGTCTCGAGTGATTCACAGGGTATGGCCCAGATTTTTGATAATCACATGGCAGACACACCAACATATTTTTAAAGTTATAAACTTTCTTGACTTAAAACATATTACAAAAATTTGCATCATCTTACAATGGACAGTAACTCCGGCAAAAATTGTCAATTCAAAATGGAGCTAAGGGAAAATTCAATTAGTTATTATAAAGCCAACCAAGTTTAAGAGAAATTGGTCAAAAAGTGTGGGATAAGATCTCCAGGCAAGAATGAGATACCCAAATGAAACAAAGGGCAGTCACACAGGTAAAATTCTCAAATCACACTACCAGTCAGGAAAACACAACTACATATGTACTTATGTGATTATAAAGCCTACCAAGTATCAAAGGGATTGATCTAAAAATTGTGGGAGGAGACCTCCAGATCAGTGTTCTCCCCAGGCTGTTTTAGCGCTATGGTACCGTTACGCGCAAATTTTGGGCCGTAGCGCACTACCAATTTACCATTATGCATGCTATTTACCATTACGTATGCATCAGGAGCTATTTCAAAAGTTTTAAAAAAATCCTCAATATACATCAACATTTCACAGCTCCATCGACTGGTATCGCCAATTAGGGACATGACAAGCCCACTCAACCCAGACACTGAGGCATTGGCTTAATTATGTACACAAAGAAGGTGTGAATCACCCGTAATTGGCCAAACCCAGTTATAACTGTCATTCATTTACTAACATGAAGAAGCAGCCTATCAACTGTAAACATTGTGGCTGTCAGCTTGAAATGACCGCCATCTTGGTTACGTAATAAAGAAGCCGGAAATTGGAATGAAAAATCCGGATTTCACAATGAGTCATTATTAAGATTGTTAAAAAAATTGTTAAATTTGTCATAATAATACCAATATAACAATCAGTAATTTAACTTTATTTTCATATGAAAAGTATTAGAACTTGACAGACAAAAAGTCTGAGTTTTTTTTAATTCAATGGAAAGATGAAAGAAAGTTTCTTGGAAAATTCTTAGATTTTGGCAAAATTTTCAGGCTGAAATACAAAATTAAAATTTTATTTATCTGTTTTTATTTGTAATTATTGTATGAATTATGACTTTTCATTTTTTTTCAATTTATTCCTTAGATGTAATGTATCGAAATACTTTATATATGAATAAATGTCAAACATCTTTTTTCAAGAATTAAATAACAACATTTAAAATTTGGGAAAGATTTGCACTTTATTGAACTAAGAACAATCTAAAATAATCATAACCACAGGTATGATCTGCAACATTGCTGCTGGGTGTTATTTAGCATTACAGGTAGTGTTGTCTATACAAGAATAATGTGTATGATAAGTGTATATGGGTCTGAGTGCAAAAAGAATTGTAAGATAGTATTGTGGCTATTAAATAATGTTTTTTAATTAATAAAAGTAAGATTAAATTTTTTTACTTAAACATTGTTCCGGACCGATGAGTTGCATCGCAGAAATAACCATTCATCTCGCACCGTGATTCACGAGTCAAAAAATAGGTACCATAGCGCACCAAAGAAATCCTGGGGAGAACACTGTAGACAAACTAGAGTCTATGCCAGACTGACGGACAGACAATGCCATATCATAATATTCCTCTCTAATATTAGATGAGCATGTAAAAAGGAATTTATACCAGTATTAAACTGCACATTTCTTAAAATTGTTTTTGACAGAATAAACACTTACAGACAAGTTATGTAAAGAATAGTCTAGTCTTTTGACCATATTAACAGAGAAAATTCAAAAGTTACATATGAAAATGCAGTTACAGTTGTATTTATCATATAATGCCCAACCATTGACACAAATTCATGATCAGATTATTTAGTTACACTTGTCAAGATATTTTCATTTCATATACTAAACATGAAAGCAGCATACTTTCATCTGATTAGTAAATAGATCCATCCTTCAGAGTTCCATGAAACAAATAAACAAGCTATTTTGAAGTCCCTCAATCTAATTGCAATCTGATGATTTAATTGCAAAGCAATACTTGTATTTACCAGTTTGGTGTTTTCTTTGCTTTGAATCTGCTACATCTAACATCAAACTAGATCTTTTTGTGTTCATGTCTGCATTATCAATGTCTCCACCACCATCATCTGTGTCTAGGTCTGCATCTTCTACTGGTACATCTATGTCTATGTCTGCATCGTCTTCATCTGAATCATGTTCTTCCATTTCATCTAAATCTGAAAGAACAAGCATACTGAATATTGCTAAAGCAATACATGTCCCCTACCGGTCCCCGCAAGTTATTAAGATCCAATGATACATTACATGAATTACAAAGTAGATGTAACTCAAAGGAGGTCCTTTGTGAAAACCCAAAAGAAGTGTAAAATCAGCACCACATAAGAACTGCTCAAAATGGTTGCTCAAACTCGTGAAAAAAAAGGTTCACCAATTTGAAACCATCAATTGGAGAACAGCAAAGAACGAAGCTGCTAGAGTGCTGACAATGATTTTCTAAAAATAGCAACAGTGACCTTGACCCTACAACCCTTAATCTCAAACTCATCCAAGATGTTTTAATTCTGTACAAGTGTGTGAAGTTTGATGGAAATCCATGAAAGAACGAAGCCGCTAGGGTGCTGACAATGATTTTCTAAAAATAGCAAGTGACCTTGACCTTGACCCTACAACCCTGAAACTCAAATTCGTCCGAGATATTTCAATTCAGCAGACAGACGGACAAACCGCGAGGAAAGGAAAGCCTTCTGGTCACATGACCTAAAAAAATTCATACACCAAAAAAAAACGGAGGAAAATTTTTTGAACATTTTTTTTTTTCCTTTTTCGTTTTATTTTTCACCAAAGATTTGGTGCGGAGATATTAAAACTACAGGCCTTGTTTTTATGTGGATTCCTCCTCCATGAGTTATATATTTCGCTTATAAATCTTGGAAAATTTAATGATTGCCTACCTCCAACATGGATTTCATCAAGCTTCTTTCCAGCATACATATGGATGTTGCCACCATCCACGGCATAAAGCAGCTTTGCTACTTTAGCCAATTCAAGGTGTTGCTCTTGAAGACGATAATATTCTCGGTGAACTCTGATGTCATGCCCTAGATGGCGAGCAAGCCAGTCTAATTCATTCTGATCCATAGCCAGAACCTGAGAATGCAACATAACATGGACATGCATGTACATACACTGAAATGTTTGCACTATGATCATTTTCATTTCAATCAGAAGTTGAGATGAGATTATAGAAACAAAATGTTGAAAAAAGCCAATACAGCATCAGACCAGGTTTGACTGGCTGCATCAATGCTTATACTACCTACAACCTGATTTCAAGAGAGTTTAAACAGTTTGCTACCTTTTACAATTTATGGTTATTACTCATTTTCAAAAAAGTCTTTCAGTATAATTTTATTGTGTAATTTAAGTTAATAAATATACAAGCTGCAGACATGTATATGATGGAAAATAATAACAAAGAAAAATATGTGCTTCTGAATTACGAACGATTGCTGTAAATGAGTGTTTGAGTCAGTACTGTTGACCTGGTGCAGAAATATGTGTCAGGTGAACCTAGCCTAGTCGGAAGACTACCTATAAGCGAGAAATTCACAACTTTTGATAATTTGAGGTCTCAACAGAAAAGCAATTTGTGCCTGTAGTTCATGCCAAGAAAAACAGTTACACAATTTTGGTTAAAATGTAGGCATTAAGAAATTAATACATTATTAATAGGATGGGATGTCATTCCTATCAGGTTGGCAAGACACATATATCAGTTTTATTAGGTGAACCTGGGGTCAGCTACCGGACCACCGGCAAGTCATGTTAGGGGCAATGGGACCTTTGTATTATCCTAAATTAGTGATTAGTAACTTTCACCTCTTTTGTGGATGGTGTTGTCCATAGCTATAATATTTTGTATTGTTACATAATATTACGTGAGCATTAAATATTGGTCCTGAGATAGAGGATGGACAAAATCTCTCCAGTATTATAATTACATGTTTTTAAGTATTTGTGAAAATGAGAGTCACTGACAGACAATGGATGAATGGGAAGATTACAGCTGATTTGAGCCCACTTTAATTGTATGACAATATAACAGTCAATACAATGGTAATCAGATGATTTACAGTATTTATAACTAATGGACTGATTTACCTGCGACACTGTAGCAATGTACTTTCGAAGAGCTGTGCTGCGAAAAGACTCTGGCAGTTGCAAGTCACATTCTTTTATCATCTCCAGTAGTGCATCACAACCTCTAATACAGTTCAAACTGCCACGGGACAATGGGAATAGGTATTTGTTGTGCTCTGAGATGCCAGCCTTTTTCCTATATTGGATGTCTGCTAGCAAATCTAGAGCTTTGGATATCTCTGGTGTTAATATTACTGGAACTAGCCTTCCCCTTTTACCTTTGGTATTCATCAGGTCAAGTCTACAATAACAGATAACAAGACGTTAATTTAACAGCAAAAAAAAGTATTCTTAGCATATATCTTGTGCATACAGGATCATTTGCAATGTGCCAAATTATAAAGTTACGTGGGATTTAATCTCAGTAAAACAGCATAATCAGATCCCATATAGACCAGATTTCCGGTTTGGGCTAGTGAAAATTACTTAAAGCATACTAATAGTAACTTGCTTTCTTATGTTTCATTTGATAGAGAAACATCTAAGTACAATTGTATTCATAGGAGTGTCCAAACACACTTGAAACCTCAGATTCTTGGCCATATTCTTAACTAGGTATCCATTTAAATGTATGGATATATTTGTACTGTAATGATGCATGCCATATGATGCAAGTTATTCAATAGTCGTTCACATGCATGCTAAAAGTCCAAGAATCTGACTGTATTTTTTGCTACAGATTATTTTATTCGCTTATAGCAACAACTAATTTGAAACTGACTGTCTTTCTTACTCAGTAAATGTACTTTAACTGACCTAAGAATCATGGTGAAGAACTCAAGTTATCTCTCCAAAAGAAGGTTAGAACCCCCTATGCTGTTTGCAATGTTTGTTACAATGCTTTTCTAATGTTGGATCTGGAACCCAGACAGATTTTAAGGAACAATGCAGTATTTTTTTTAGACTTGAGACATTAAAGTATCATTTCTTAAATTGGAACCGATAGACATGGGTTAAATATCTTCTGAATACACAAGTGTTTTCTACTTTAATCAATTAAAATTTCTGATTGTGTGAAGTTGTACTTAGTAGCAATTTATTTTGGACAAGTGGATATTTGGTGTCTATTAGCTCTAGGCTAGTGATTTGAAAATAATTTTACACATCTTTCATGTCTTTTCTCTTCAATTTCCTCTCAGGTTCTATAACCCCGCCCATGGCAAGAAATCCTTGTGGTACCTTTACTTCAACCTTGTTTTATGTCATGTAATTTGGTGACAAATGTTAATGTATCTAATTTTGTTGAAGTTGATTTTCTGTTATAATGTTTCTTTAAAGCTCACAATCCCTACCACCAGAAAACTAAAGCTTTTGTTTTCAATCTTACCTAGAACTCAGTTTCTGTTCACCTGGTGAAAGCATCTGAAACACATCCTGATTTCCATCTGCAGATACCTTATTCCTTTCTGTGAAATCAGTCAGCAAGATCTTCCCAGCCTCACCAGACCTCCTTTTGTTAAAACAGATGATTCTGGATAAAGTCGCCTTAGCTAGCGACTGAAAAGTAGCATGGTATTCTTCAGTAGCCTGCAAAGTTTTAGATAAGGTGCCAACCTTATCTTTCAGATAAGACTGCACTTTGATGATGTCACTGGTTAAAGGAAGGACCTGAGCCTTCTTCTGCTGTTGCCTATGCAATGTATTCAGCGCTATGGAACTTACTTTGTTAGTAAATTCCATCTCCATGAGTTTCAAGAAAGATTCTGTTTCCTCTTCCCCTTGCTTGTCTTTTACTCTCAAGCACAATCCTTGCTTTATAAATGCGCATTTCTTTAATGTGTGGCCCAATTTTAGTGCAAGGCTCGGAATTTCAAAATGTGCTGAACACCTTTGCTCACATGTAAATTTGCAAACTCCTTGTATTCCATCAATGACTTCATCAAACTTTTGAGGGGTGATTACCTTTTCAAGTGTCAGTTGTTCATTCTCTTTCTTCAGTTTTCTCACTTCAATCAGTAGCCTTGCACATTCTCTCATTTTTGCCCGAATGTATGTGATGTGCTCTTCACCTTTGGTCTGGAGCATATTGCGTCCAAGGGTTGCGATGATGTTGTCCTTGCATGCCATAGAAATACTGTCTTTTTTCATATTTAAGAACAGAACATTGTCCTTATGATTGGACACTAATGTTTCTTTCAGTATTCTGCTTCCTTTCAGACCACTCACCATGTGTTCTGTTCCATCAGCAAGATCCTCCTCTGAATTCTTCCACTTACAGACATTGTAATGCCTCCAAATTTCCACTGTCACAAAATACCCCTTGCAGTGCACACACGGTACATAATCTGATACAAATAATTGCCTGCCTTTAGGCGGTCTTTTTGCCACTAGAAGTTCGCCTTGCCCTGAGGTCAAAACTTTAGCGTTGTGATAAAAATTGCCAATATGGCGCAATCCATCAAAGTGTTTGTTCCTCTTTGGAGATTTTTTTTCAAAAGATAATGCTTTAGCAACTTCAGTCTCTGTTGAATGGTTCCTGATAAGATGGCGCCCAATGTTTGTGACCACACTTTGACAATAATAGCAAGCGTTTCTTTTGTCCCATGTCCTTTTACCCTTCTCATTCTGGGTGGAAGACACAAATGCTGCAATGTGAAAACGCAATTGATAATTATTCACAAATTCCAAAATTTGATTAATGTTCAAGACAATATATTGTGTATGAATACCATAGCATTGTTTGATTCCCAACCACAATGGCCATATTAAAAGCTAAAAGTTCATAGTTTGACCGGTCCAATGCAGAGTAATAATATGCACTAGCTATATGCATATATATATGGATATCAATTGGATCACATCAAGACTTGAGTATGTCTTTCTCCAGTACTTGGATTTTCAAGGTAAACAGAATGATTGCAATACAAATCCCCTCGCTCCCATTTATAATAAAGTATGTTAAAGAACACATTCCGTATGATGCAAATAACAGTGTCTAGTTACATCACATACTTGCAACTTCCTCCTATGATAGATGATATAATTGTGTTATATTGTTAATGCAGATGCAAGCTAACAATATAATACACCTGGGATGTTTCATATGAGTGAAACAATATGAAGTGGCATTAAACAACAACAGGCCCATGGGCATTAACGGTCATCTGACTATGATATAGGAAATGGTTAGTATCCTATAATTCTAGATATATCAATTTCGGTTGACCCTAGCACGTTGAAACACAAACTCGTTCAAATTCTGATACTTAAGCAATATAAATAGTAACGGAGACCTTGCAGTTGACCCTGGCACGTTGAAACACACAAACTAGTTCAAGGCATTCTAATACTTAACCAATAGATGAAGTTTGATCAATATCCACTGAGAAATGAAGTCGCTAGAGTGATGACAAGAGGTGAACATACGTACGTACGCATGTACGAACGAACAGAACGCTATATCCACTTCGTGGTTGCTGCGAGGGGATAATTACCAGTTTGCTGTTTTCTTTCCTTTGAATCTTCTACATTTGCATCTGCTCTGTTTGTGTTTATGTCATCATCGTATATATCTGCTTCCATGTCAGCATCATAAACATCTGTGTCCATGTCATCATCATATACATCTCTGTCCATGTCTGCATCATCTACATCTGAATCCCCTACCCCTGCAGAGCAAAAAATATTTTCTATTTATAGACTTTTGAAGCCAATACTGAAATATTTCCTATTGAAAACAAACAAAATATGCCCGAAGGTATCATTTTTCTATAAAAACTCTGGTAAACTTTACCCCCTCCCCAAGGGCAAACCTGGAGCCCAGGGATAATGAATTTCACAATTTTTATAAAGTACGTCAAGACCCTTCTATCTTAGGAGTATTTGTTTCCAGCATATCGGCATCTGAAGAAGATTGTTGAAATTTAAGCCAGCTAATTTGACCCCTTTTGGCCTCAGCTCCTTGGGGGATGGGGGGTGGACTGGACTCAAAATGTTCATAGTATCAAAGTGTCACATGACACCGGACAAAAAAGAGATTGCAACAGGTCACTTGAGACTTCATCTCAGGTGACCTCATTATAAGTGGTTGTTGTTGACAGGTCTGATCATTAATTTAGAACTTTTCAACTTATTCCAAATCTCATTGACAAGTGAAGTTGAAGTTTTAATTTACCTGTTATTGGGTCAAAATCAGGATCTAGTGAATCTGAGTCTGGTTCTGCCTCTGAAGTAGTCTCATCTTCGTCCTCTAAACAGTGACCTAAAATATAAAGGGTCTCTGAACAAGAAAAGTAATGTAGCAGTGCAATTTACAGCCTTCACTGGTAAAGATGAAACTGACTAAAATGTAAAACTTGTACTGACCATGTGTACCCTGACAAATGCTTGTCTACAGACACCCTTAGCAAGTCCTTACTTCATTGCAGACTATATATAGATATTTATTACCCCGGTAAATGATACCTAGCAATATGACAAAGCTACAACTTTCCGAAATGGACTTAAGAATTAAATTGTCTTAAATAATTATGTTCCAATTTTACACATATATCTCACACGGGTTAATTACCTTTGGCTCTGTGACAAGTCTCTATGTGGGTTTTTAAATTTAGTTCCACTCTATAACGATTGCCGCAAAATTTACACACAAATCCTGCAAAAAAAGTAAAAAATTTTTTTACTTGCATCCTACATCACTTTAAAGTTACATTATTGTAAGACCACTACATAAATAGCTGCTGAAAGACGTTAAGTCACAAGTAGAATTAAGATATCCACTCTAAAAACAAGAGATTCCAGAAGGGTCTTGGCACCCACTATTGTAACTATGTTTCTAAGTTATACTGATCTTTTTTGTGCTTTTCTCCTGTTTCTTGCTAAGAATTATCTGACCAAGTTATTGACAGGCTAAGCAAGTTTTACAGATCCATAAAAATCATAATAAACAACTATGACTGTCAAAATCCAAGATTGCTGCCTCTCAGCAATTATGTTTATTTGATCAGTCTAATTAATTAGATCATGCATGACTAAGGTCGAAGGGAAACCATGGATTTGAAATTTAGTTTGGGAATCAGACGAGATTTCAACAGCGATGACTGAGCAGCTAACATTAATATTATTGCAATCAATTATGATTGGTAGAGAGTTAAGATTTACTAAATAATGGCATATAACTCTGTTCTCTCTTAGTAAAATTGAAAGCAAAACTTGCATTTTCGGTTTTGAAAACAATCACAAATGTTGATATAAAATAATCAATGTTCAGAAATTGATTGTCTTTTCCATCAGATATTGATTGGGACAACACTAATGAAATTGGAAAAAGATCCTAGTAGAACTAAAATTAAAATGACACCCTGTCAGCCTAAAAATTGTCCAAGCAAAACTAGGAGCCAAAATTTAAAATGTGAGAAAGATCGATGAACTCCAAGAAAAAGTGATAAAAAAGTTTCAACTGTCAAAACTCAAAATGGCTGCCTGTCAGCCATTTTGTCTTCGGATCAGTCCAAAATCAAACAGGCACGAAGGATCAAGGGAAATCTCACAACGAGGCATCAAGGGAAATCTACATGTAAATTTAGAAAAGATTCATCAAGTGGTCACCTGTCAGCCTTTTTGTAAAACTTATCAGTCCCAAAATCAAAAAGGGCAAAGCCTGGCACCAGGGGGAACTGTAACCTACATATATGTAATTTGAGCAAGATCCATCCAACCCACTAGCACTATCTGATGATGATGGGCTAAAAATATCTGTACAATCAACCAATATGTGGTGTATGGCAATGAAAATTGATTACCCTTTTTTATATGTTAAGTACATATATACTAAATGTCCTTTTGAAGGCTAGCCAATTTCTGTGCAATTATTACAAAGTACAACCATACCATTGTCCTTTGTCATCTCCTTCCTGTCACTATACTGTGCCATCTTTTTCTTTCCATCATCATTTGTCAACTTCCTCTTGCAATAATTGACCTTTGTCATCTCTTTGTCATCATCATCCTGTGTTTTCTCCTCCATCACATCATCGCCCTCTGTCGTCACCTCATTGGTATCATAATACTGTGTTTTCTCCTCCATCACATCATCGCCCTCTGTCGTCACCTCCTTGATATCATCATCCTGTGTTTCCTCCTCCATTACATCATCGCCCTCTGTTGTCACCTCATTGGTATCATCATCCTGTGTTTCCTCCTCCATCACATCATCGTCCTCTGTCGTCACCTCATTGGTATCATCATACTGTGTTTTCTCCTCCATCACATCATCGCCCTCTGTCGTCACCTCATTGGTATCATCATACTGTGTTTTCTCCTCCATCACATCATCGCCCTCTGTCGTCACATCTTTGGTATCATCATCCTGTGTTTTCTCATCCATCACATCATCGCCCTCTGTTGTTACCTCCTTGGTATCATCATCCTGTGTTTTCTCCTCCATGCCATCATCATCATCTGTCATTTCCATACCATCCTTTGTTATCCCTTTCCCTTCAATGCCCTCTATTAACTCTTTGCCATCATCATCCTTTGTCATCACTTCCTTGCCATCTTTGGTATGTGTCACCTTAGCACCATCTGTCATCTCCTCTTTGCCATCATTATCTTGTGTCATCATCTCCTTGCCATCATCATCCTTTTTTATCTCATTGTCAGCATCATCCTGCGCCATCTCCTCATTGCTATTGCCATCTGCACACCATACAAAAATTCCATAAAATGCAAGGAAACGAAAACAATTTCTAAATAAAGCCAAAAAAAGTCGTTCCAGACACTGATTAGCAAATATATTTTTGAGAATCATACAGTGCATTTCTTTAAATTTAAAGTGGCTCAAAACACTGAGAAACTAAGAAGATCCCAGATAATCTCAATTGCTTGATAATGTTGCTGCTCTGATGGTGACATTAATTTCCAAGATTATTACCACAGTATCATAATGAAGGCCAATAATACAAACAATCTGATTGCTTACATTACCTACCTAAACAAGAGATCCCAGAGAGATCTTGACGCCCACCATCGTTTGATCTTTTTTTTGTTTTGTTCTTTAAAGCTTGGATCTTTTCCCTTCTTTCCTTTGATTTCTGTTGTAATTCGGTCATAAGTATGATACTTATATGGTATATGATAGGGAAACCTATATATATTAAGGTTTAAGGTCCCTTCGGAGTAAATGTTACTTGCTATTGGAATAGGATTGCACAAACACACACAAACATAGCGATAACAAACTATTACTGTCAAAATCCAAGATGGCCGGCTGGCGGCCATGTTGTTTATGGAATCAACCCAAAAAGGTACAGTGCACAATTAGGGACCAAGGGGAACTTGCATACGAAATTTGAAAAATATCCATCCAGCAGTTGTCAAGACATACTGATAACAAAATTTCCTGTCAAAATCCAAGATGGCCGACTGGCGGCCATGTTATTTATGGAATCAACCCAAAAAGGTACAGTGCACAACTAGGGACCAAGGGGAACCTACATATGAAATTTGAAAAATATCCATCCAGCAGTTGTCAAGACATACTGATAACAAAATTTCCTGTCAAAATCCAAGATGGCCACCTGTTGGCCATGTTGTTTATGGAATCAACCCAAAAAAGGTAAAATGCAAAATTAGGGACCAATGGTAACCTACATATAAAATTTTTGGAAAAATCCATCCAGTAATTCCTGACAAATAGCGATAACAAACTATTACTGTCAAAATCCAAGAATAACGATAACAAGCAATTTCTACACAAAATCAAAGATGGCCACCTGTCAGCTATGTCAATTTTCAATTGTCCAAAAAAAGTACAATGCACAACTAGGGTCCTAGCGGATCCTACATATAAAGTTTGAGAAATATACATGCAGTAATTGTCAAGAAATAGCGATAAAAATCTTTCCAGCCAAAATCCAAGATGGCTGCCTGTCGCCCAGGTTGTTTACGGAATCAACCCTGAAAAGGTTCAATGCAAAACTAGGGACCAAGGGTAACCTACATATGAAAGTTTGGAAAGATCTATCCAGTAGTTGCCAGGAAATAGCGATAACGAGAATTGTTTAAGGATGCACAACAGACCACGGACCTCGGCTGAAGGGCGATTTGAACAGCCCACCATCTGATAATGGTGGGCTAAAAATCTTAAAAAGGCATGCAAATGATTATCCCACTCAGGGCATATATAGTAGACCCTTGAGGGTATGTTTTTGACTCCCAAAAATAGATTTTACTCTTAGGTTTGAAAGCACATGTCTATTTAACATGATTTGACTTCTGAAAAAGCTAAAAGTCAAGGGTCAACTGGATGCCCTGCCAATGAGATGCTTATTGAAGGGGTAAAAAAGCATGACTGCAAAATTTGAACATATGGCAGGTATAGATATGAAATTTAATTGAACTGAAAACACAATTCTGTAAGAGCACAAATACTAAACTAAGAAATATTTTTGCCAATTCATACTGGCCATCTTCAGACAAGTGCTCCATGGTATATGACTTTGCCTGCTTCAACTGATATACTCCCATGGTAAGATCTCTCAACTCCGGTTCTGTCAGCTGAGGAAAGTCAGGCAAACTGGCCTCATCAAGCTTGACCCATATGGCTCTTTTCCTAGCCAAACCTTCTTTTTCAACTTGAATTTGCAATTTATTGGGACATTTTGACAGAGCCAACATTCGCTCAGCAATGATGAGGTCATTGGGAGAATCAGAGGCAAGTGGGGGGGGGGGGGGGGGGGGGGGGGGGGGGGCGAAAAGCATTACAAATTGCACACACAATTCTCACAAAATCACCTACAACTGGAATGAGAGTGTTGGGCAAAACATGTCCCAAGGTCTTCCACTGCTTAATCCGCCCATTTGCCGACTCCACAACCCACCTTACCTTTGTTACAAGACGAGATTCGTTTGCCTCAGTATGTGTGTGTTGTTTCTGCCCCTTTGGCAAGAAAAATGGCATTTCTGTTTTGATGCCAGCATCATTCAACAGTTCTGTCACATCTCTGAAGCCTCTGTCAACGACAAGAACATCATCATCTTGAAACCAATCCTTGATGTTCTCAGTGTTAGTTTTCAACATGTGTTTTGTAATGTTGGCGTCATTATTTCGACCGTCTGCTAAATATGGGCCTAGGACAGACAGTATATAGCCATCTGAGGCCACAAGAAGCATTGGTTTCAGGAGAGGGCGTCCTTTGTGCATCGAAAAAGAGCGTCGTTGGAAAGTATAGTTGCTGGACTTTTCAACATAAATATATGTGCCATCAGCAACAGCTATAGCGACATCTTCACCAGAGGCAAACATCTTCCTTGCAAATACCGTTGTATGGTTTTGAATTACTTGTTCTCTAGTGATGTGTTGCAGGCCAAGGTGTGAAGGAACGAAGTGGGTCATCAATGCTTGGCGAGCTGAATGAATACATTTTCCACATATTCTCTTTGTCATGTTGAACAGAGAAGCTAATATTGATAAAGACATGCCAGTCCTCAACTTTACAAGCAGGATGGCTAATGCAGTCCTTGCGCTTCTGTTCAGTGTAGAGTAAAGAGAGGGATTAACTGATCGTAAAAGGTCAGAAAATTGATTTTTATACAGACCTGTGAGACGGTAGTAATCTTGATCAGTTAATCCATCTGAGGAATCAAAGTCTAAACAACTTTTCTTTGAAGCAGCTGCCCTAAGTGTCAAAAGGATCTCTGATATTTCAGAAGAATCCAGTTCAGTGTCTTTGCTGGAATATGCGAGTGAAGATAGACTATCAGATGGGAAATCACCATTCACTATGTGGGAAGAACAACATCTGCAGGTGTTTGGGACAAGGATACCTGTCTTAATAAAAATCTTTACTCGCATTTCTGTTGAGAGCATTACCATTTTACTTTTACATTCCTCTCTTAACATTTTACAAATGAAACATCGAGATTCACCTAATGTAGCCCGTGGAATGTCAAGTTTGATTTTTTTGTTTTCAGGTGACTCAAGCTGGTGCTCTACATCGCTACTAGGATGTTCAGTAGATGAATGGTGATTGTAGTATCTTCCCCTGCATTTTTTACATACGGGGTCACCAAACCTTAAGGCATCATTAATATTTGCTTTCAAGTAAGACAGAATGTCTGTTTTATTCAGACAACAGAGCCTTACTTTATATTGTGCTTTACAACAAGCACTGGCATATTGATAAAAGAAAAGAAAACAGGGCATAAACTTAGAAAACATTCCTTATTAAAACCTTAATTTGGATGAACAAAATTATGAACAACAGTTGAATTACAATTATATGTCTAAATTATATGTACAATATCAGTGACAGTCAAACCAAGAAAGTATACTAAAATCGCTGAGGTTGTGAAGTGTAGTTGCCACGTATTAATTGTATATATAAGGGTATATGAACTGTCTGAGACAAGGTGCACATGTATACTCACCGGTAGACACAAAGATCCTTAACAAGGTATATGTCAGGGGATGGCATTATATCCCGCCATTTTAGCTTAAAGCTCAACCAGCCGTACCAAACTGGTTTAAATATCTCTACATTTATCAAGCAATTTATTTTAAACAGTTCTTAATGCAGTACAATTTAACATTTATTTATTAGATATTTATTATCTAATATAATTACATAAGACAACTCTGATATCAACCAAAAGTTGTCAAAAGTGTGAACCCGCCCCCTCCCATTAATTAATTCTCCATTTTCTATAAAGTATTCAAAAATAAATCTTACTAAAGCATGACACATGATAAAGGTATTGTTTTTATGTGCATTAAGGCAGAAAATTAAGTTCATCTTTAATATAATTCGCAATTTATGAGCTTAATTACCATGACCTACTTTTCAACAATGGAATATTTTTTTTCAATCAATTTTACTAATGAATGTTTTGATATGGATTATTACATGAAAATTAAGAAGAAAAAATCCAAAAATATAATGTAGGTTTGTCATAATGGAGCTGTTTATGAATTTTACCCCCCACTTTACCCCCCCATAACTAATGAATGGCTCAGATCTGACCTTAATTTTATGTCATATCATGACCGCCTAACCCCAAGGAATTCCTACACAAGAAATAAAAAATATCGGTCATGGCCGCCAGAAGGCCCAAATTGGCACTCCTCCTTTGAGAAAAATCCATTTTGTACTTCTCAAGAAAAAGCAATAACAAACTTTCAAAAATAAAATACAAGATGGCCTACATTGGCATTTTGAGAAAGATCCATCCAGTACTTCTCAAGAAATAACGATACAAAAATTGTTTACGGACAGACGGTCACCATCGCTGCCACATGTGTCATAAAAGGAATAGTACGTTAGCTAGACTTGACAGAAATTGTGTTTGTTGCCGTTAACACAGAAGACGGTCAACGTTCCAGATCCAATTGTCTTTTTAACGGCCCATTTCAGAATTACAGACAGCAAGAATGTGTTGTCATTGTCTCTTTGGCGAGACCATAAAAGTCGGCTCCAAAAGGGTTCGTCTTTGATTCCTATACACCGGCCCAATGTTAACATGTCGTCTGCCATCATGGACGGATTTTGTCTTATCATTTATATTTATACATAATGATTCGTTTTCGATACAGCGGTAGAAGGCATAACAGAACATTTGTAGACCTTTCTCCGGCCATTTTGACCTCAAAGTCTGTCAACAAATGCATATTGTCGGTTTAAGAAGTAACACTCTAAGCATATTTTCTTAATGTTTCAAACGGAACCGCTACCTTTATTAAACCGTCTTAACACATAATACCGAGCCGAAAGACAACATAACATATTTCAGTCTCTAGAAAGTGTTCGCCATGAGGAATTCAAAATCTTTTTTCATTCTTCAATAAAGAAATCCTTAATCTCAATCTCGCCACATCTTAAACAAATAATGCTAATTTTTCCTTTATTTCCCTTAATGTTTTCAGAACCTTTTAACAAGTGCTAACAAATTTGATTAAGAGCACACAGCATTCTAAACTAAGAACCACGCATAATCACCTCAAGTAATTAAAAAGAAGAATCCGTAAATTTGCAGCTTGGGTTTTGTTGCTTCGTGTAAATGCTTGGCACTAATGCAATTGATTGGATTCTGAAAATACCACGATATTGTATTAGGATCGTTACTATATATCTTACTACAGATGAAAAGGATCCCTTAAAACTCTTGAGAACACGCAGGCCGTTCCATGTATCTTCGTTTGGTCACTGCAATAGAGCATCTCAATTTAATGGTGATATAGTAATTTAATTTGCGACACGTCTAAAAATAGGTCCGTTTTAGGACCTGACAATTTTGTTGAGCAAGTTGGCGTTGTCGTGACATTTAGGCGATACGGTTAACAACTGAAATATTTTCCCGTTGTCAAGCAGTCAAACAGTTTTGTAGTTAATATATTTCACTGTCATTTGTCATGTCTTGTTCAACCAGAATTTAAAAAAAAAATCAAAACACTTATTAATACCATTGATTGCGATTAAATGGTTCACTGCCATATTGGCCAATAACTGAAAAAAACATCAATGAAAATACAACAGTCAACAGTCTTAATTTAAACTCAAGTTAGATGAGACTTAAAGGGGCAAAATATGAACAAAAGAAATGTTTTTACAATGAGACCCATCAGAAAGTCCAGGAAAACAAGATCAAGAGTTACGGAAGGGTCAGCTTCTTCTGCTTCATCGACATGTTTCATTTCCTCGTTAACTCCATACCTGATAATGAATCTAATACTGTACTATTTGTGAACATGACATAATAGTTCCTTCATCAACCATGTACACCTTAGTTCGGCTCCCTTTCATCATAATAGTACTAGACGGTCATTGTATGATAATATGAACTTTGCTTTTCAACAATTGCGAAACAAGTAATCAGCTTATATTAATCACTCTTGTTGTTCTGGATAGAAGCGGGCTAAAGGTCTTACTATGGGAGGAAACCAGAGTACCTGAGGAAAACCCGAGTGGTCGGGCAGGGGAATACATACCTCTTCACCTCTGTTCCGGGAATCGAACCCCGGGCAGGTAGGTGAAAGGCGAGTGCGGTACCTCTGCGCCACCCGACCACCTGGTCATTGTAAGGACAGTGCAAATGACACTAGTAAAATTTAGGACGGTATAGCCAAGTAATGAATTTACCTGTTTCTTAAACAGGATTCGTCTCTCAAGGACTCTTGAGTGATACTAATGTCTTAATTTCGAAACATGGGAGGCGACTGAGGGAAACAATTCCACGTCGACCGTTCCATATTTCGATTTTCCATTTCAGGATTTAGTCTTTGGTATTACATAAAATTCTTCAATCTTTCTCCGTATAAATGGCTACACGTGTATCTGAATACCATTGAAACAATAGTATCTAATATGTTGTTGGTATTCTAGATTTAACGGATATTCTGAATGTGATAAAGATATTATAAATTATAAACATAAGACCGACTAAGTTCTACTTTGTTATGCAATGTGACACGATACAGATGTGTGTAGCAAAAGTGTTTGTAACTCTATCTGTGGATGATAAACCGATATGTGGAGAAAATTACTCGAAATTATAGCACAAACTGCCTTTATGTCCTCCCAGACATCACAGCTTAATTCAATTGTCAAACACTCTTTAATGATCCTGTATATGTTGTACCAAATCTTGAATAACTCTCTCAGATTTGGAGATATTGATTGAAATGTATTTTCCGAAAATAATAGACTTTCATTTATCATTTCTTGACATTTTCATATAATAATTAATTTATAATAAATTAGAGCGTGAAACATGTTTGAAAACATAAAATCATATTTTATTTTTCCTGCAATATTTCAGATATTGATCAATAAGTAACTCAATCACTAACTTATTAGTCCCCCTGTCGTGATCTTTTTGCTATTATGAACAGTTATCGTTATGTCTACTCCTGAAAATTGTCTATGATTTTCTCGAAGAAGTTTTCATGTAATTCCCCACTTGTCTGGTGCCATTAATTTTTAACGGGTGAAATATAGTTATCTTCGTGCCTGCAAATAGACTTTTCTATGAAAGATTTCCATAAAGAGATCTTTTGGCCGTGTTCATGTTGACGCCGCCTTCAAATAATCTGTTTATATGACATGATGTGACAAACCCCCATTTAGTATTTTTACTTTAGATATGATAATAGTTTGAAACAGAATTTTATTTGAAAATCGATAAAACTAGGGCTACATATGTACATAAGAAATGTTTGCACACAGACCCCTGAAAACTACATGGAAAAGAAGACAATACGTTCCGAAAGACTAAACGTTTTCCACTTCATTGATGATACCCGCCATGTAAATATTGGTCAATTCAAGTAAGCTACATATTTGTTGAATGCAAATAAGGTTAACAACTTCGGACAAAGCAAATACTAACGAGCACTCAAACGGCTAACCTCATATCACACTAGGCAATAAAATATTTCTACTCGGAAAAAAGGACAATGAAAAGTAAACAGTCTTCATCAACTTGCAGCATCCAAAATTCAGCGTTGGGGGTCTTTTTTTGTTAAATGTTGACATCTAACACAAAGTCGTGATATTGAAACAAACCCTTGACGTGAAATCAACAGCGAAATGTACGTGTATTCACCATACGTTGAGAAGCAGAAAGGTTTAGAAAGACGTGTAGTGGAAAGTCGCCCTTGTTGGTTAAGTCGAAGGGAAAGATCTTGGTAAGTGAAAAAAGAACCTTTACTGTCCGAGATTTCCGGATTGTGGTGGGTATATACGATGGAAGTTAAATATTTTGCTATTTGAAAAAAAGAAGTTATCAATGTATGTAAAATTGAAAGCGTTTGGTTGATCGGATTATCCAGGAATTCAACCTCATATGAAAACAAAAAAGTCAACCACAAGATGGACAGTTTTTCCCGTATGTACATATGTATGCTAATAAATGATTGGCCGATCTTCCCAAACAACATGACAGCATTTAACTACCTTTGGGAAAAAGGAAAAAAGCATGCCACGTTTTAAATCATTTGAATTATGACACGCTTCAGAACATACACATGTGTTTGAGGTTCTTCGTTAATTATTTAGAGAATTACAAGTTCTATTGAGTTATGGCTCAGCTAATACATCTTCCTATCTAGAGTTTTGTTTTTGTTTTTGTCTTTGATTACTTGGATTTTCCAAAGTGCCCTCATAGGTTTTTAAATGTCGGCCCTTGTCATCACTGACGAGTCTTAGAAGGAGGAAACACTTCTATGATGCAGTTATTGATCATGTGTCACTACTGTGTACCATTCTAAATTTGTATGGAAAGATGTTATTCACTCGTGTGTCTTTCAAACAATTAGAACAATCGCTGAGGATGCAGGTGGTAAACATGCAGGCGGACTTTCAGTCCTGTTTGTCGTAACCTACTTATTACGTTTGAGTTCATTCGAATGGTGGCACACTTCAGAATATACACACGTTCTTGACGTTCTTTTGAAACTTTCACACCTTTGTCAAAATCAAATCTCCTTACAGAGTAAATGTTTTTAAGAGAGGGTATTCGGAATTTGTCTTCAGCTCTTATGACCCTTTTAAAATCTACATCCGATTGTTTAAGAATCCAGTATAAAAGAGGGATGTCCGTATCCTTATCAGTAATGGGCAATAAATACAAAAGATTATAAAACCTGAATCACGATTAACTTACGTTTCTTCTTTGGAGATATTGGGTAATGCTTATGTAGGGTTTACTTCATTATCGAGCAAGCCATGTAATAACGTCTGCAGATAGAAAATAGTAATAGCTGATAGTCATCTGAAGCTTTATATGTAAGCCTAATAACACAATTATGCAAATTGTTTGGCATCGGGATCTACGAATAAAAACTTGTGTTTGTTGTCCTTTAAGATGGTTAAACGGTTATTTCTTAACAATATAATGGACTTCCATGTAATCAACTGCGGACATGTTGGCAAAATCGATGATTTCTCTGAGGACAAACATATTTACATAGATATTTCATCATCAGTTTGATAAAATGCTTGCCATGTAAATGATTGTTAGATTGCTCATTACAATTTCTAAAACCGTTTCCTAGAAACAAATTTGTTATGGCACTGAGCTCAGACAATGGCGGAAGGGAGACAACTCCAACATAATTCTATTGTCAAGGTTTAGGTTCACATTTATCGCGGGACTGTCCGACAACAATGTAATGTAATGCAGGTAGTACATGAACTTTATGTCGCTATGCTCTGCTGTGGTAGGCTGAAGGTTCCTGCTCTTTAGATGGTACATTATACCTATAAACACGATGCAATCTGCATTTCGACGTCATAATTGATATAAGGGCGAGAAATTCAACAATCTACAAGGAGAATAGAGCAAATGTTTCCAACTTATACTCCTTCAGTGGGAATAATTGGGTTTTGGCCATTATGGAAAAGGGTATCGATTTTATAGAAACGGTAGGTCTAGACCCCATATCCGAAATAAAACAAATGATTTAAAATCTCATTCCTACTTTAAGAATGATTGTGCTTTCTCCCACTTGGAGGACTATATACTTTTCTACTTCTAGTTAATGGACCTCGATACCTTTCATTGGCTGTTTTCATTACCGGAGTGTCAAAGTTATCGCTGACATCACTGATCAGAATATTATCAGTAAGGTCGTAGGCCGACTGATGAAGAAATACATAGTTTAAAACGCATTCATGACCAGTCATAATACATATGAACAAAAACGTTGAAGAGGGAAAAAAGTTCTGCATCAGTTGATTGATTATGACTCCTATGCCAGCCAGTCCGAAGTGTACGACATCTTTGTCTCCCAAACAGATACCCTGGAATAAACAACTCGTCCCATACAACATGAAGTCACATCTTGATACACAACTACTTTGAGCCACGCTAAATCCCACCATAGAGCTACTTGTCAAGATCACGTGGTTTCAATACACTCCATCTGTTGTACGTTAAAACTTTGTATTCTACATGACCAAACTATTTATATCTTATAATTTGTAGATCTGCCAATCACTGTAATTGATTAACTAAATGTTTGACTGATATGTCCTTATAACCAACACGTTTATCTGAAATACCTATATATTTAATATGTATTAACTTATATTTGTACATATCTATCGAAGATGTACACTACTGTATCGACCAATTATTTTTATCTATATTTATTTGACGTGAGATAAGTTGGGTTTCTTTTATTTTGCTCGAACTGTGAGCACGTGAGACTGTTCTTCACACGCACGCACGCACGCACATATGTGGTGAAATCATTAAGACAATATCAACACATATACAAAGTTGCCTTGATGAACATAACGATAGAAAGAGAATATAAATTCTTTACATACTGAATTGTACATCATAAGTTATAGTACCGAGTCTCATCCAGCTGATGTGTTGGTAGATAGTAACATTCCTGTGTCCGCAACCTATGGCGAGTCCTGCCAATTATACAAAATTTGTCAAAATCCCTTAAGTCTTCTATGACTGATAGCGATTTGTAGGGAAACGTCGTTGACGGACGGACGCCGCAGTACACCTTAAGCTCTCTTGGCCCTTTGGGTCTGGTGAGAGCACCAGAGACGGTAATGTGCCCAGAGAAACTGTAGAAATATAATTTATAGTGCTTAGAATTATTGTTAGTAACATTCTTCGTGATGTTCATAACGAAAAAGTCAAAGGCACAAAATCTCATGATTATTACAAATTACATTTCACAAAAACGTGTTTGTAGTCTTTATCTCAGTTTTCGATGATAATAACTTCGTTGTCGTATAAATATTAGTGGATGATAACACTGAAATAAAAGTTGCGTATTATTGCTACATTATTTTCTGATGGGAATCGGTTCTATTTTAATGTTATAATTTTATATTATTGATTAACCTCGAATAGGTACTTACGATTATAGCTGGCTGTAACATGGATGGAAAGATGGATATGTCTGCGGAACATTCTTCAATCCTTTCTTCTTCCAGGTAGGTAAAGTATTTCAGAGATTTAATATGTGATAAAAAATCCGTTCTACTGTATTATATTATATTATATTATATTATTGATTAAATTGAATGCTCGGATAGTAACCAGAATCTTTAAATTGATGACATATCAAATATATATAATATATACATAAAGGTTATCTTGATAGTTAGCTAGCAATCTGACAGGTGCGATATTTTCATATAGTTTTTTTTATGGCAATAAGTTGTAAGTTTATACAATATACAATAGGGGCAGGAGTCGTTATGTAATTAATAGAGGATATCTTTCCGTGCCATTCTGTCTTCCTGTTCTTCAATCCCGTCTTTCTGTGCTCCATTCATTGTTATAGTGTCATTTGGTTTTATATTGTTAAATTCATATCAACAGGGTCATTTATGTATACGAGGTGAGAGCATGTGCTAAGCTCGTGTGGTTA